>NW_027111321.1:37938-40805 GCF_000696795.3 Halyomorpha halys | reverse complement strand
TAAATTATTATATTAAAATGATTTTTTTCGGGCAAGACACCCATTGTAGTCCGAAACTGCCTAACCATGGTTGGGGTTTAAATTTTTCATTTTGTGGGAGCGCCACTCAATGAAAAAAGTCAACACCCCAGGCCGGATTCGAAACGGCACCGCCAGCAATCTCAAATTGGAAAGATTGGACCTTGCAAACTGAGCTACAGGCGGCCCTATTATAATAATTATCATATTATAATATTAATATTCCAATATATATTTTTCTTTATGCAAAAAAACCGACTTCTCTGACCTGAGAGTTTATTTTCCACAATTTTAACAATGCACGAATAAATAATAAATATAATTGTAAACTTATTTCTAATAAGTACAAAAAGGTAAAATACATATATATTGATAAATTTAGTCACTAATACTAATTGAAATTCTAAGCAACGTTTCGCAAATTTATTCTTTGCAAGTCATGCCCTATAATAAAAAAAAAATTTTTTAGAACAATAATTTTTTCAACTAGTTATTATAAAACTACATGTACATAGTATAATTTAAGATTAATAACTATTACAATTAAAGTATAACTTAAAATTGTTTATTACAGTCTGTTCTACTTTGCTGTGATCCAACCAACTCGAAGTTGTTGGATCGCCAATATAACCACCAAAATAGTTTTTTGAAAATTATAATATGTATATATGTGTGTGTGTGTGTATATATATGTATAATTAATCTAAAATAGTAATTGTTAAGGCCAATATGGTGCACTAATCGATTATTTGAACATATGATTTTTATTACGTCAAAAAACAAAACAATTACTGTCGATTGTTATTATTTATACGGCAAATAAACAGACAATATTTATAAAATGTTGCTTTTTAAAAAGCTATGTCTCGAGAACTATTGAACATAAATAGCTCTATTAGGGCTTGTATTTTAGCAAATTTACTGTACTTTAAATGATGCTCTCTTAGATTTTCTATTGTTGTTGGTTGTAGAAAAGATATAGAGCTCCGAATAAAAAATTAATTATTTTTAACGTTTTGAAACAGCCACCACTTTTTATTCCCCCTACCTATAGTTGGCAGATTCATCAATATTGACTAGTAGTTATATCTAGTTTTCAATTAAGTAATCAAAAATTGGGGTGAAATAACTGCCTTAATTCTCCTCTTGGGTTCTTGTACTATTATTTTCACGTCTTCAGGGAGCTTTCGGCAAAAATGATGTTTTTATATTTACCTTTTATTTTTTTTTTATTTTTTATTATTCTTCATTTCTTTCACCTCTAAATATATTTTGTTTTTTTAACCGATTTATTTTTTTTTCTTTTAACAAATATAAGGTAAAATTAATCTACAATATAAATAGTAAAAATCTTATCTATAATAACAATTTATATGTTTAAAAATTTAACAATATTCAAAATTACTTTAATATGTAACTAAAATCAAAAAATGCAAATATTTACACGTTGATTTATGAATAATAACATAAAAACGTTTGAAAGCAATATATTTTCTAAGTGTGCCATTTATCTTGTCACACCATTCAAACCTTGCAGGTTGCTAATGGGAACGTGGAAGGGTCCTTGCAGGACAAATCTATTAAGACAGGTAGTTCCTGTTGTGTCTCGCCAGGCAGTTCCAGTATAAGCGACAATTTTCTAAATTACCATGCCTTCTTGATAAGACCAAGTCCTAACAACGGCTATGAGACTTGGACACTATCTCTTATCAACAAGATAACTCTCACGTTACTCTATATATATTTAAAAAACCTGTATCTCCGGAATTATATATAAAGAACTAAACCTCGCAAATTATTCATATAAAAAAAAAAAAAATTCGGGAATTATTTATAAAACAATATCTCAAGAATTGTTTGTAAATAATGTGTCTTATAAATCATTTATATATAAAAAAAAACTGTATTTCTGGAATTATTTATAAAACAATATCGTCAGAATTAGTTACTTGTAAATACTGTATCTTAAGAGTTATTTATAAAGAACTAAACCTTGCAAATTATTTATATAAAAAAAAAGTTTTTCGGAAATTATTCATAAAACATCATTTTAGGTATTATTTATAAAAACAGTACCTCGGGAATTATTTATAAAACCATTACCTTGGGAATTATTTACAAAGATCTAAACCTCGCAAATTATATATATAAAAAATCTGTATTTCGGGAATTATTCGTAAAACAACATTTTAATTATTATTTAAAAAACAGTATTTAAAGAATTGTATATATTAACTTTACCTATGGAATTATTTACAAAGAACTAAACCTCGAAAATTATTTATATAAAATGCTGTAATTTGGGAATTATTTATAAAATAGCATTTTACGTATTATTTATAAAAACAGTAATTGAGGAATTATTTATAAAAACTCTCCCTATGGAATTATTTACAAAGAACTAAACCTCGAAAATTATTTATATAAAAAACTGTAATTTGGGAATTATTTATAGAGATTTAAACCTATCAAATTATTTATATGAAAAACTGTATTTCGAGAATTATTTATAAACAACTAAACCTAGCAAATTATTTATATTAAAAACTGTATTTCGAGAATTATTTATGAAATAGCATTTTAGGTATTATTTATAAAGAATTAAACCTCGCAAATTATTTATATAAAAAAACTGTATATCGGGAATTATTTACAAAAAAAACTAAACCTCACAAAATTATTTGCATATTTTACGAATAATTGTAAAACAACATTTCAATTATTATTTAAAAAACAGTATTTTAAGAATTGTATATATTAACTTTACCTTTAGAATTATTTATACAGAACTAAACTTTGCAAATTATTTATATAAAAAAAAACTGTATTTCGGAATTATTTATAAAAAA
>NW_027111321.1:34682-37888 GCF_000696795.3 Halyomorpha halys | reverse complement strand
AGAATTAAACCTCGCAAATTATTTATATAAAAAAAACTGTATTTCGGGAATTATTCGTAAAACAACATTTTAATTATTATTTAAAGAATTGTATATATTAACTTTACCTTGGGAATTATTTATACAGAACTAAACTTTGCAAATTCTTTATATAAAAAAAAAACTGTATTTAAAGATTTGTATATATTAACTTTACCTTGGGAATTATTTACAAAAAACTAAGCCTCACAAAATTATTTATATAAAAAACTTTACCTTCGGAATTACCTATTTATAAAGAACTAAACTCTCGCAAATTATTTATATAAAAAAACCTGTATTTAGGGAATTATTTATGAAATAGCATTTTAAGTATTATTTATAATAACAGTAATGTAAGAAATATTTCGAAATATTCAAAAAACTGTATTTCGGGAATTATTTATAAATAATTAAAACTTGCAAATTATTTATGTAAAAAAAACTGTATTTCGAAAATTATTCGTAAAACAACATTTTAATTATTATTTATAAAAACAGTATTTTAAGAATTATTTATAATAACTTTACCTTGGAAATCATTTATACAGAACTAAACCTCGCAAATTATTTATATAAAAAAAAGTATTTCGGGAATTTTTTATAAAACAATATCTTCAGGATTATTTGTAAATACCGTATCTTAAAAGTAATTTAGAACAACTGTACCTCCGGAATTATTTATAAAGAACTAAACCTTGTAAATTATTTATATAAAAAACTTTAATTTGTGAATTATTTATAAAAAAAAACTAAACGTCATAAAATTATTTAAATAAAAAAAACGGTATTTCGGGAATTATTTATGAAATAGCATTTTAAGTATTATTTATAAAAACAGTAATTTAAGAATCATTTATAAAAACTTTAACTTGGGAATTATTTATAAAGCATTAAACCTCACAAATTATTTATATAAAAAACTATAATTCGGGAATTAATTATAAAGAACTAAAACACGAATATTATTTATATAAAAAACCTGTATTTCAGAATTAATTATGAAATAGAATTTTAGGTATTATTTATAAGAACAGTAATTTAAGAATTATTTATAAAAACTCTAACTTGAAAATTTGTGAAATAATTTCGGGAATTATTTATAAAAACTTTACCTTGGGAATAATTTACAAAGAACTAAACCTCGCAAATTATTTATATAAGAAAACTGTATTTCGGGAATTATTCGTAAAACAACATTTTAATTATTATTTATAAAAACAGTATTTTATGAATTGTTTGTACTAACTTTACCTTGGAAATTATTTATACAGAACTAATTATTCATAAAACATCATTTTAAGTATTATTTATAAAAAGAGTATCTCGGGAATTATTTATAAAACCATTACCTTGGGAATTATTTACAAAGAACTAAACCTCGCAAATTATTTATATAAAAAAACTGTATTTCGGGAATTAATCGTAAAACAATATTTTAATTATTATTTATAAAAACAGTATTTTATGAATTGTTTGTAATAACTTTACCTTGGAAATTATTTATACAGAACTAAACCTTGCAAATTATTTATATCAAAAAACTGTATTTCGGGAATTATTTATAAAGAGCTTAACCTCACAAATTATTTATATCAAAAAATTGTATTTCGGGAATTATTTATGAAATAGCATTTCAGGTATTATTTATAAAAACCGTAATTTAAGAATTATTTATAAAAACTTTACCTATGGAATTATTTACAAAGAACTAAACCTCGCAAATTATTTATATAAAAAACTGGATTTCAGGATTACTTATGAAATAGTATTTTAGGTATTATTTATAAAAACAGTAATTTAAGAATTATTTATGAAAACTTTAACTTGGGAATTATTTGTAAAGATTTAAACCTCCCAAATTATTTATATAAAAAAACTGTATTTCGAGAATTATTCGTAAAACAACATTTTAATTACTATTTATAAAAACAGTATTTTAAGAATTATTTATAATAACTTTACCTTGGAAATTATTTATACAGAACTAAACCTCGCAAATTATTTATATAAAAAAATGTATTTCGGGAATTATTTATAAAACAATATCTTCAAGATTATTTGTAAATACTGTATCTTAAGAGTTATTTATAACTACTGTATCTTCGGAATTATTTATAAAGAACTAAACCTTGTAAATTATTTAAATCAAAAAACTGTATTTCGGGAATTATTTACAAAAAAAACTAAACCTCACAAAATTATTTGCATAAAAAAACGGTATTTCGCGAATTATTTATGAAATCGCATTTGAAGTATTATTTATAAAAACAGTAATTTAAGAATCATTTATAAAAACTTTAACTTGGAAATTATTGAAATAATTTCGGGAATTATATATAAAAACTTTACCTTGGGAATTATTTACAAAGAACTAAACCTCGCAAATTATATATATAAAAAACTTTAATTTGTGAATTATTTATAAAAAATTAATCCTCGCATATTATTTATATAAAAATACTGTATTTCGGGAATTATTCGTAAAAGAACATTTAAATTATTATTTATAAAACAGTATTTTAAGAATTGATTATAATAAATTACCTTGGGAATTATTTATACAGAACTAAACCTTGCAAATTATTTTTTTAAAAATAGTGTATTTCGGGAATTATTTATGAAATAGCATTTTAAGTATTATTTATAAAAACAATAATTTAAGAATTATTTATAAAATAGCATTTTAAGTATTATTTATAAAGGTTGGTATCTCACACAGCATACTTATCAATCCGTAATCATATATAAATATATATAAATTACACATACATGGTATAATCATTAAAAAAAAACAAAAAAAAACTGTACTTTGTAAACTATAAAATTTTTATTAGGTCAATAAGACATACAATTAAAAAAAAAAAATTTTGTATTTATTTTTATCTGATACATTCATGTGTTTTGGAGGAGTAAGAAGAATGGATCCTACCGATTTACCCATCGTCCATTGGGATTTTGAACTTCTTAATTTGAATACTCTTTTTTAATAATAGAAGAGTGGTGTTACTGTAATAAAGCATTATGCTACTAACTCCAAGGACCTGGATTTGAATCCCATTGTGGCAGATACTTATTTCTGTTACACTGTAGTCGTGAGTCAACCCTATGGGTTCCTCCATCCAGACTCTTAAAGTGGATATCCTTAGTTGGGGAAAAGTTCGGCAGTTGAGCTTGAGCTTGAGCTT
>NW_027111321.1:32710-34632 GCF_000696795.3 Halyomorpha halys | reverse complement strand
TCTGTTTTTATGAGAATTGCAAGTTGAGAACGAAATTTCGTAGTGATGATGATGAAATTTTATTTAGAGTTTCGCATAATAAACTACACTTGAGACTAAATTTTTGTTTATTTTAACTTTAATATCAGATTATTTTAGAGTACAATAATCGATTTAAAAGCAATACAAGATGTTTATAAAACACTCGAAATTTAAACCAGCCTTCAAACAACAAGAAACCTACCACGAAGTTACTCAATACGCCGTTATCAGTGCCACGAGTACTTACCAACAAACTATTGTATTTAATGATCGTCAGTAGAGAGGAGCAAAAAAATGAATATACATGAACCATATACAAATAAATGTCGTATCTATGATAATTTTACCTAATAATAGTAATCATTGATAACTAATCGTTGTATCTATCACAATTTTAAGTAATAGTTATCAACCGGAGATTGGCAAAAAATTGAAATAATTAATTGACTCTTATTTATGAATGCATCATTGATAAATAAATGTTGAATCCATGAATATTTTAGCTATTAGTTCCAACTAGAGATGGGAAAAAAGTAGCTATAGTTCAAAATATTTCAATCGATACGACCCTAATTTATAGATGAATCATTCGTAAATAAATATCGTACCTAAGATAATTTTAGCTAGTAGTTTCAACAAGAGAGAGGAAAACAATACCTATAGTGGTAAGAATTGACAAGGATACGAGCCTTATTCATACATGAACCATTGATAAAAAAATATCGTATCTAAGATAACTTTAGTTAGTAGTTTCAACGAGAGATAGGAAAACAATAGCTATAGTTGTCAAAATTGCCAAGGATACGACCCTAATTTATAGATGAACCATTCATAAATAAATATCGTACCTAAGATAATTTTAGCTAGTAGTTTCAACAAGAGAGAGGAAAACAATACCTATAGTGGTAAGAATTAACAAAGATACGAGTCTTATTCATACATGAACCATTGATAAACAAATATCGTATCTAAGATAATTTTAGCTAGTAGTTCCAATAAGAGATAGGAAAACAATACCTATAATTGTAAGAATTGACAAGGATACGGCCCTTATTCATACATGAACCATTGATAAAGTAGTTTGATTAACCTATTTTTAATGTACCAATGTTTCGGCTAGAGTTTTTAGCCTTCTTCAGGGCTAAAAACAGAACAATATAACAACCACAGTAAGTATAGAAAAATAAAAAAGAAAGTATAAACAGAATAATTTTACACATAAAATGATTAATTTTACAAAATAGAATTAATAAAATGACGTGATGAGAAAAGTGGGAAATAAAATGTATACATAGGTAATTGAAAAAGTGGGTAAAATAACATAATTAAGAAAACGAAGTTATATAATGCAAAGAAGTATGAACATATTAGTTATTATTAATTTAAAAATTGAAATATGAAAAGAAAATGAAAATTGAGAGGAAGAAAATATATGTAACAATAATAGATGATAAAGAGGAATGAGGACCAAGAAATCAATAGAAAAAAATAATTCTGAAAACACCAATAATAATATAGTGAACAAAACTTATAACACGGGTAAGGAAAATGGATAAAAGTGGAGAAATAAGGGGTAAGAGTAAAATAAAGAAAGGTGAAAGAAAACAAAAAAAGAAGAATAACAAGGAACCTATCCTCTCCTACATCCTCATTCCGATGCTTGTAATTTATCTCCTCAATTTTTTTAAGACATTTCCTTTACCCTTTACATTTTCCGTATCAAACAACACAAATATTATATATCCTCTCATAATTATTCTGCCTCTAAACTTTCCGAACATTCTCTTTCATTAAATCATTCCTTCGATTTCGAAAAAACATCTATACTCGCTACTGTTCATAACCATGACAAAAGGCTCATCTCTGAAAGCCTCTATATCCAATTAGAACCTTCTTCCGTC
>NW_027111321.1:27395-32405 GCF_000696795.3 Halyomorpha halys | reverse complement strand
ATATGAATCAACAAGAGATGGCAAAAAATAGCTATAGTTGAAAAAATTACAGTCGATATGATGCTTATTCAAGTATGAACCATTGATAAATAAATATCGTATCCATGACAATTTTAGCTATTTGTTCCAACCACAGATGGTCATAAAATTGCCAAGGATACGAACCTTATTCATATATGAACCATTGATTAATAAATATTGTATCTAATACAATTTTAGATAATAGTTTCAGCAACAGATGGGCAAAAAATAGCAATAGATGAAAAAATATACAAAGATACCACCCTTGTTCATACATGAACTATTGATAAATAAATATCGTATTTTTACTAAGATAATTTTAGTAAAACCTATTGTGAATCCTGTGGCCTGTGTCAGATGTGCAGGACCGCACCTAATTTACAATTCCCTCATCTAGGCCCCCAAATGTAAAAACTGAGATTAGGAGCACGTTGTCTCATTCAGGGGCTGCGATATACGCACAACGTACGTGGAGGCCATCTTGATAACAAAAGGGACTAGAACAGCGCCTGCAGGCGCTCAATATACTAACCCACACAACAGAGTAAGGTCTATTCCAACAGGACCTGCAGCGAGCCAATCAGAGGTTTTGACCCCATCACCACCACGCCCCGTACCTCCTTCAAGATCAGCTTGGACCACTCCGGCACCGGCACCAGGACAGGAATCATCACTGACACGCCCCACCCAGTCTCTCCACCGCTTTTGTCCGAGATCCGAGACCCACACGATCTCACAAATGATGGACCAAATGGCAGCCATGATGCAAGTACTGACCAACCACTTCATAAAATCATGAGCAGGTTTACACTAATAAATTTCTATTGCAATAGTCTCAATAGCAGAATAGAAGAAGCGGAAGTGCTATTGGTCCAAGTGAATCCATCCATAATAATCCTCACAGACACCAGACTACAGGAAAGTCCACCGTACTTTCAAAGATACACCGTAATCACCACTGACAGCGAATCACACGGGGGTGTGCTCATAGCGGTTTGTCATAGTATCCAGTAGAAGAAAATGCCAGCGCCTTTGGTAACCAATGACACCAAGATCAGCCACCTCACGATACAGGTCCTCATACGGCAGCCTACCATCTTCCCAGGCTTCTACCGCCTACCGCTCGCATCGCTACGTCAGCTACGCCAATTCCTCACAAGCTGCCCTGGATCCCTTGTCGTCGTACCATCGTCCGGTCCTCTATACCATCCACGGACGCCCCGATGAGCCGAAAACAACTAGATACAAATACCAGGAGGCTGACTGGAGGAAATACAAAGAAGAAGTGTGCCATAGACTACCGGATATGCCAACACTCGCAACGAAAGACCAGGTGGATGGCTACATCAACCAGTTCACTGCTATCGTCCGCGTGGCAGTAGCACTGTCCATCCCCACCTACCGATCGTTCCCACAACACATTGAAATGAACACTTGGTACCGCGCCAGAGATCCGGCCCTCAAAGTAGCACTGAATTCCGTCACATGCCAGATAAAGAACCTCTGAAGCAGTGGAAAACAGCTATCTGGCACGACCAACTACAGGCTACCCACGGAGACGTCAGAAAGTTCTGGAAGCTGACCAAGAGCGCAGTGAAGAAGTCCTCTACTGTACGCCTTCACGACGGCGACCGGCTTCTCACCCCAGCACAACTTTATCGTATACCTAGGAATCAAACTAGACCGCCACCTTGCTCTATCCACTCATATCTACCACAAAGTAAAACAATTAAGAAGAACTGTAGCCAGGCATTTAAGAGCGTATCCCACCCGCTACTACTTGGCCGGCTGGAGGAGTTCAGGTTTCCCGTCGCCCTGTGTCGATTAGTCAAGAACTACTTCAGCGATAGATCTTTCGTGGTCAGGGTTAGTGGAGATTTGTCGCCCCCAGCCCCACCACCTGCGAAGTGCCTCATGGGTCTGTGCTGGGACTTCTATTGTTTGTAGTCTCCACGGCGCCAGTGATCGCCATCAAACATCGGCACGCAATGGTAGCAGCCTATGCCGACGATATAGGAGTCTACGCCTCCAGCATGAGAGCAGAACTGGCCCTCCACCACGCACAAGCCGCCTCTGCCACCATCGTAGCTGCTCTCAAGAAGGATGGCATCAGGGTTAACCCAGCTAAGACGGATGCCATCAACACGTCTTTTCAGAAGGGCAAGAAGAGCAGGTTACCCCAACGGTTCGTCGTGGATGACGAGGGTCGGAATATCTCCGACACCATCCTCTACCTCGGCGTGACTCTCGACAGGCACCTCACCCTCTCCAGTCACGCCAGCGGAAGACTAAAGCTGTTCCGGCAGAAGTCGCATAGGCTCTACCATCTCCTGATGTCGCAACAAATCTAACTGCGCGTAAAGCTACAAATATATAAGGCCATCATATGTCCAACGCTGCTCTATGGTGCACCACTCATGAGGCACCTTTACAAAACGACACTGACCAAACTACAGAGTTTCCAGAACTTCCTCCTGAGGCGAATGGTACGAGGAATTTCACTCCAGCGGGCCAGGAACAGAGAAATATGTGAGGAGCTCCAACTCTCGACTGTCCCGTAATTTATAGGCCGTAGCACATCAAATTCTTTGATGGGCTGAAAGCCTGTGCCAATCCACTGTTCCGTGAAATCACCCCTCCACCAAGACCTGGGCGGTGGCAGAGCACTGTTCCCCTGGTCGATGTTCTCGCCTTGGGAGGGACTTCTGGCTCTACAGCCTGAAGTCATCACTTCATTAGCGCAAGCCGCAATAGCCCCTCCCTATTCCTAGTAAGCTGAAGGCAAACACATGCCATCATCGATGACAACGCCTTTAGCGGACCCGGCAGCCTATCTTATAATGCCATGTAGGCTAAACAAGATGTTTATTTTGCCAACATATATACATCCATTTCTCATTTATACATATCTAATTGTTTGTTTTATTTTCTCTAGGAGGTCAGGAAAAAAATAAATAAATAAGAAGAAATATCTACCGCCTCCATCATCTACTACTGTGACCTGCTCTCTCTCTCCGTTTTAAATAAAATATTTATAAAAGTATAATACGTCCGGCTCTGCGATACGGTGCGCCGCTCTTCACTCACCTCCGGGACGGAACACAGCGCCATCTTCAACAGTTTCAGGACACTGTGCTGCGGAAAATAGTGAGGTCTACATCACTGAGGTAGACTAAGCGACCTCAACTTCACTAGATCTTCGACCTACCGACTGTGCCCGAGTTTATACAACGGAGGCACATCAAGTTCTTCGACTCGCTGAACACTGATACATAGGCAACTTCGAACTGTTTTGATTCCAACTCGACCTTTAATTCGCCCTCGGTTATGCTATAGGGAACCTTCCTAATCAATACGATCAAATTTATTAATCTATTATTGTTTTTTGTTTTTTTTTAATAATTTATTTATTGATATTTACAACTGTATACACATATATATATAACAAGTAAATTTGCTGTAGGTGACATAGTGACATGATAAAAACATGTGGAGAATCTACCCACTGATAGAACTCCAATAATATTTCTAGAGTAGAAGATCTCGAGGCCATCTTCTTTTCAGACGCCTTGGAGGATTATTAGGTAATGAAGGAGAAGCCAGGTTAGAAACAAGTGGATTAGGGTGGTTGAGAAGTTTATTATGGAAGGAACGGTATCTGGTTCTGGCCAAATCGGCAACATATGGAACATTGAGGTCCTGATGGATGACTTGATTTGTGAGAAAGTAAGGAGCATTAAGGATTTTACGAAGGATTTTGGGCTGATTGCATGTTATTTATAAAAATATCAAAAAATCATAAAACGAACCATGAAGGAAGAGAAAACAAAACAAAAAACAAACAAAAATGTCTAATAAGCAGCACACTCGCTGGAATAGAACCGCGCTCTATGAAGTCAGAGGCGAAACTGTCAAAAGATCGTAGAGATAAAATAGTCAATGTGAGAGTTAGAAAAAAAAAAAAAGGAAAAAACAACATAAAAAGGTGTAAAACGTAAAATAATGAGAGTCCAAAAAGTAATAAAATGTATCAATTTATAAAGGGCGTGTAAAAACGGATATATTAACGGGAGGTATGTGAAAACAATGTTATAAAAAAAAAAAAGAAATATGGAAAACAGGAAATGAAGAAATAAGAGATAAGATAAGAGAGAAAAAAATAACTTACAGTTGTAGGCAGAGATATCTGCTAAACTGTTTGAAATTGCAGGAATAGTCGTTAGAGTGCAGGCCGAGAAAGTCGTTAAACAGATAAACAAAAATTCAACGGTCAAAAAACGAACGTTGAGATAAAATAGTTAACATTGAAAAAGGTAATTCAAAAGTTTTTACTCTTCGACGCCCACCAGATCCACCGGATCTAATCCTCAAAGGTAAAAATGTGAAATGGAATCCTGCCAGTGTAACAGTAAGATATCTGGTAATTCACCTAGATAGCCTCCTTACCTGGAATCACCATATCAATATCAAACTTTTTAAAATTTATTTATTGATATTTACAACTGTACATAAATACATCAAGTAAATTTGAGGAAATCATAATGGTATGGTACAAGCATGTAGAGAAACTACCCAATGGTAGCACTGTAAAAACATTTTACAATATAAGGTCTCGAGGCCATCTTCTTTTCAGACACCTCGGAGGATTGTCCGGAATAAAAGAGGAAGCAAGATTAGAAACTAATGGGTTTGAGTGGTTAGGGAGTTTATAATGGAAGGATTGATATCTGGTTCGGGCTAGAACATCAAACTAACTCAAACCTATGCAAGGTTAGCAATGCTATATCCTATCCTAAACAGAAATTCCTAACTAAAACCAGAAACAACTGTTCTTATATTTAAAACAATTCTCAGGCCACTGCTGATGTACGGCTGTGAAGTCTGGGGAGCGGCATCCTTTATGAAAAGGAAAAAAACTACAATCTTTTCAAAATAATGTTCTAAGAATCGCAGTTAATGCTCCTTGGTTCATAAGAAATAGCCAATTGC
>NW_027111321.1:22228-27345 GCF_000696795.3 Halyomorpha halys | reverse complement strand
TCCTTTATGAAAAGGAAAAAAACTACAATCTTTTCAAAATAATGTTCTAAGAATCGCAGTTAATGCTCCTTGGTTCATAAGAAATAGCCAATTGCTTCGCGAATTACAGATGGAGTCAATAGAGGATTATATCAAAAAACGGTTCATGAAGTTCCACTCCCAGTTGCCGACAGTTAAAGGAGCAGTGACCTAAAACCTGGGAAACCCAACCTCAACCCGAAAACTGAAACCCAGACTGCTGCAGGAACATTTCTTTATAAATTTTAATAAATATAAAGTTAATTCATAGCCACACTACCTTTATTTTACTTATTATTATTACTTTTTTTATTTATTCATTATTTATTTTATTTTTTTCTCTTTTCTTA
The DNA here is from genome assembly GCF_000696795.3 of Halyomorpha halys. NCBI lineage: Eukaryota > Metazoa > Arthropoda > Insecta > Hemiptera > Pentatomidae > Halyomorpha > Halyomorpha halys. The sequence continues at coordinate 26,977 of NW_027111321.1, read as the reverse complement.
TCTCGTCCTTTTTTCAAATTAACTTATTTCTTTTTACTATTAGAGAGCAATTGTTTGTTTTATTTGAGTGTACCAATATGATTATTTTTTGTTATTAATTTTACTTTCCCCTTTTATTAAAAAGCATTATTCTTATCTATTTATATATTTTTTTCTTTTAATATGCATAATGGCACCCCTAATGCCTTTTGAATGGGACTATACTGTATATTTCCTTTTACAATGTTGTTTTTTTATTTGTTTTTTTAATAAGCTCCATTATTAATTTAACTAATTCTTTATAGATTCTTTCCACTGTATCATTTATTTATTACTAACATTTATATGTGTATAAATAATAATGTAATCAATCCTTTGTCCATAGTTATTAATCAACTTTTTTCTCTCTAAATGATGGTTGTTGACTTTTTATTTTTACAGCCCTGAGGAAGACCAGAAAATCAGGTGATTGAGTAAATCAATATTTTTTAGTTTATTTAAGTTGTTTCTTAGCTGACCGTACCTCCCGCTCATCTCCAATCAGAAATCTACGGTCAACTATCTACACCTCATTATGGACCCTTATATATGAATGAACCATTGATAAATAAATTTCGTTTCCATGACAATTTTAGCTATTAGTTTCAACCAGAGATGGTCAAAAAATAGGAAAGGATACGACCTTTATTTATGGATGAACCATTGATAAATAAATGCCGTATCTATGAAAATTTGAGCTAATAAATTCAACCAGAGATATGCAAAAAATAGGAAAGCAAGCCCTTATAAATGAATGAACCATTGATAACTAAACGTTGTATCTATGAAAATTTTAGCTATTAGTTTCAAAAATCGAGAGTGTCAAAAAATAACAATTGTTGAAAAAATTACAAAGAATACGACCCTTATTTAGGAATTAACCATTGATAAATAAATGCCGTATCTAAGACAAATTTGGGAAGTTGTTTCAACGAGAGATGGGAAAAAATAGCTGAAGTTGAAAAAATTGCAATGAACACGACCCTTATTAATGAATGAACGATTGATAAATTAACGTCGTATCTAAGAAAAATAAAGCTAGTAGTTTCAACAAGAGATGGAAAAAAATAGCTATAGTTTAAAATTTTCAATGGATACCACCCTTATTTATGGATGAACCATTGATAAATAAATATCGTACCTAAGACAATTTTAGCTAGTAGTTTCAACAAGAGATAGAAAAACAATACCTATAATCGTAAGAATTGACAAGGCTACGAGCCTTATTCATACTAGAACCCATAATAAAAAAATGTCGTATCTAAGGCAATTTTACCTATTCGTTTCAACCAGAGATGGGAAAAAAATAGCTCTAGTTGATAAAATTTCCAAGGATACGAGCCTTATTCATACATCATCCATTAATAAAAAAATGTCGTATCTATGAAAAGTTTAGCTATTAGTTTCGAGAAGAGAAGGGGTAAAAAATAGCGTGGGATACGACCCTTATATATGAATGGACCATTGATAACTAAACATTACATCCATTACAATTTTAGCTATTAGTTTCAAAAAGAGAAGGGCAAAAAATAGGAAGGTAACAACCTTTATTCATGAAAGAACCATTGATAAATAAATGCCGTATCTAAGAAAAGTTTAGCTAGTAGTTTCGAGAAGAGAAGGGGTAAAAAATAGCGTGGGATACGACCCTTATATATGAATGGACCATGATAACTAAACGTTGTACCTATGGCAATTTTAGCTATTAGTTTCAACCAGATATGGGCAAAAAATCAGAAAAGATACGACCTTTATCCACCACGACCGAATCAACCACTCATACATAAATGTCGTATCTATGACAACTTTATAAGTAGTTTCAACAAGAGATGGGCAAAATATGCAAAGGATTCGACCCTAGTTTATAAATGAACCATTGATAAATAAATGCCATATCTAAGACAATATTAGCTAGTAGTTTAAAGAAGAGAAGAGGTAAAAAAATTGCTATAGTGGAAAAAATGGCAATAGACACGACCTTTATATATGATTGAACCATTGATAAATAAATGTCAAATCTAAGACAACTTTTGCTAGTAGTTTAAAAAAAGAGAAAAATGGGAAAGAAAACGACCCTTATATGAATTAACCATTGCTAACTAAACATTGCATCTATGACAATTTTAGCTATGAGTTTCAACCAGATATGGGCAAAAAATAGGAAAGGATACAACCCTTATTTATGGATGAACCATTGATAAATAAATGTTGTATCTAAGACAATTTTTGCTAATGGTTTAAAAAAGAGATGAGAAATAAATTGATAAATAAATGTCGTATCCATGACAATTTTAGCTATTAGTTTCAACCAGAGATGGTCAAAAAATAGGAAAGAATACTACCCTTATTTATGGATGAACCAATTATAAATAAATGTCGTATCTAAGACAATTTTTGCTAGTGGTTTAAAAAAAGAGAAAAATGGGAAAGAATACGACCCATATAGGAATTAATCATTGCTAACTAAACATTGCATCAATGACAATTTTAGCTATTAGTTTCAACCAGTTATGGGCAAAAAATAGGAAAGGATACAAGCCTTATTTATGAATGAACCAATTATAAATAAATGTCGTATCTAAGACAATTTTTGCTAGTAGTTTAAAAAAGAGATGAGAAATAAATTGATAAATAAATGTCGTATCCATGACAATTTTAGCTGTTAGTTTCAACCAGAGATGGTCAAAAAATAGGAAAGGATACTACCCTTATTTATGGATGAACCATTGATAAATAAATGCCGTATCTATGCAAATTTTAGCTAATAAATTCAACCAGAGATTAAACGTTGTATCTATGACGATTTTAGCTACTAGTTTCAAGAAGAGAAGGGGCAAAAAATAGGAAAGGAACGACCTTTATATATGATTGAACCATTGATAAATAAATGTCGAATCGAAGACAATTTTAGCTAGTAGTTTCAAAAAAGAAATGTGCAAAAAATAGGAAAGGATACGACCTTTGTATGTGAATGAACTATTGATAAATAAATGTCGTATCTATGGCAATTATAGCTAGTAGTATCAAAAAGAGAGGGTGACAAAAAAGCTATATCTCTTTTTTAAACTACTAGCTAAAATTATCTTAGATACGACATTTATTAATCAATCGTTCATTCATAAACTAGGATCGTATGCTTTCCTATTTTTTCCCCATCTTTGGTTTAATTTATTAGCTAAAATTGCCATAGATAAGACATTTATTAATCAATGGTTCATTCATTAATAAAGGTCGTAGCAATTTTCTTAACAATAGTTATTTTTTTACACACTCGATTTTTGAAATTACTAGCTAAAATTGTCTTAGAAACGACAATTATTTACCAATGGCTCATTCATATGTTAGGGTCGTATCCTTTGCTATTTTTTGCAAATATCTCTTGTTGAAACTACTAGCTAAACTTGTCATGGGTACAACGTTTATTTATCAATTATTAAATCATATATAAGGGTCGTATTTATTCCTATATTTTACCGATATTTACTTATTTACTAATATTAAATAATTATTTATTAACTACCTAAAACTCTCTTAGATACCACACATCATCAATTGTTCATTCATATACTAAGGTCGTCTTTGCTATTTTTTCTTATTGCTTGTTGAAACTACTAGCTAAAATTGTCTTAGATACAACATTTATTTATCAATGGTTCATTCATAATATATATAAAGGAATGAACCATTGGTTAATAAATGTCGTATCAATGACAGTATTTATTTAGTTTCTTTCTAGTCCCATTCTTTCTTTAATCAATTAGTAGTTTCAAAAAGCGAGGGTGTCAAAAAATAACTATTGTTAAAAAAATTGCAATGGATACGACCCTTATATATGAATGAACCATTGATAAATAAATGTCGTATCTAAAACAATTGTATTAGTAGTTTCAAAAAGCGAGGTTGTCAAAAAATAACTATTGTTAAAAAAATTGCAATGGATACAACCTTTATATATAAATGAACCATTGATAAATAAATGTCATATCTATGAAAATTTTAGATAGTTGATTCAAAGAAAGATGGGCAAAAAAATTGCGAAGGATACGACCCCTATATATGATTGAACCATTGATAATTAAGCGTTGTATCTATAACCATTTTAGCAACTAGTTTCAACCAGAGATGGGCCAAAAATAGGAAAGGACACGACCCTTATTTATGAATGAACCAATGATAAATAAATGTCGTATCTATGAAAATTTCAGATAGTTGATTCAAAAAGAGATGGGAAAAAAATAGGAAAGGACACGACCCTTATATATGAATGAACCATTGAAAAATAAACGTTGTACCCATGACAATTTTAGCTAGTAGTTTTAACAAGAGATTGGCAAAAAAATAGCGAAGGATTCGATCCTTATATATGAAAGAGCTATAGATAAATAAATGTCGTATCTATGACATATTTATTAGTAGTTTCAACCAGATATGGTCAAAAAAAAAGGAAACAATACGACCCTAATTTATGGATGTACCATTGATAAATAAATGCCGTATCTAAGAAAATTTGAGCTAATAAATACAACCAGAGATGGTCAAAAAATAGGAAAGCAACCCCTTATAGATGGATGAACCACTGATAAATAAATGTCGTATCTATGGCAATTTTATTAGTAGTTTCAACAAGAGATGGGCTAAAAATAGCAAAGGATACGACCCTAGTATATGAATGAACCATTGATAAATAAATGTCGTATCTATGACAATTTTATTAGTAGTTTCAACAAGAGA
>NW_027111321.1:20144-20448 GCF_000696795.3 Halyomorpha halys | reverse complement strand
AGTAGTTTCAACAAGAGATGGGCTAAAAATAGCTAAGGATACAACCCTAGTATATGAATGAACCATTGATAAATAAATGTCGTATCTATGACAATCTTAGTTATTAGTTTCAACTCGAGATGGGAAATTAAACGTATAGTAGAAGAAATTGCCATGGATACGACTCTTATTTATGAATGAACCATTGATAAATAAATGTCGTTTCTATGGCAATTTTAGCTTGTTTCATTTTTGCCCAACTCTAGATTCAACTATAACTAATTTTTTCCGATCACTGATCGCCAGGTCAGGTAGAAATAAATTA
>NW_027111321.1:14015-16064 GCF_000696795.3 Halyomorpha halys | reverse complement strand
TTCTTGAAAGTGGTGTTGAAAACAATACACTTAGCAGTCAAACTTTCAAGCAACTTCCACTTTTCACTTGATCTAGGTATGATGTAATAATTAATGATTAATAATTAATAATTAACTTTAATTAAAAGTAAAAAATACTATGGAGTTTTGGAAGAAAAGGTTATAAAACCGAAAGTTGCTCAGGAAATCCGCTAGGATCTCTTATGCATTTAACATGACTTTAAATAGGGCTGCATATCTGGACATACGGAGTTGAACTTTTGGGCTCCACTAAACCATCAAATTCCTCCAGAATACCACCTTACAGTCCAAAATCCTTCTTAAAATCCTTATTCTCCTTACTTTGTCTCAAATCAAGTCATCCATCAGGACCTCAATGTTCCATATGTTGCCGATTTGGCCAGAACCAGATACCGTTCCTTCCATAATAAACTTCTCAACCATCCAAATTCACTTGTTTCTAACCTGGCTTCTCCTTCATTATCTAATAATCCTCCTAGGCGTCTGAAAATAAGATGGCCTCGAGATCTTCACCTCTAGAAATGTTATTGGAGTTCTATCAGTGGATAGATTCTCCACATGTTTTTATCATGTCACTATGTAACCTACAGGAAATTTACTTGTTGTATATATGTGTATACAGTTGTAAATAACAATAAATAAATTACTAAAAGAAAAAAAATTAATCCATTGTATTTTGGAATAGTTTTGTTTCGTCTTTTTTTTTCTCATTACTAAAATTATTACATTAATGGAAGAAAAATAATTCTAATTTTGTTTAATACGTGTAATTTTGTTAATTATTTTTAATACATGATAAATTTCACAATTCAGAAAATGAAAATTATGCATCTACTTTTAGATTATCTATAAAAAATAAAATAAACTGAAATGTTTGCCAAAATTGTGGTACTATGCTTGAGGAATAATCAATATAAGTAAAATACGAAATAAATTCAAATAACACACACTTAGTAGATAAGTCTAGAGTATGTTTATGTCGACGTGTAATAAAGACAGAACAAAAAAGTTATTTTTTTTAGTGGGAAAAAAGTTTTAATGCACAGTTTGAGTCAAAATACTCCGTATGTCCAGATTGGCCTTATTACAGTCATGTAGATCAGTATTTTGTAATGTGTTGGAATTTTAGACCGTTTGTCTAGTAAGTGCTGTAATAGTCGAAATCGACGTGCAGTTTCTTGTCTTTTCAGTCTTGTGTGAGGATTCCAGGTTAATCGTTTGTCCAGATGTAGTCCAAGGCAGCGGATCTGTTCGACAGGGGTAAGAGTAACATTATTAAAGGAGGCCGTAGGGCAGTCAGTAGGTTTACGACGAAGGGTAAAGGTGATTTGATGGGATTTGTTGGAATTTATCTTAATCCTCCAATTACGACACCATTATTCGAGGGCAGTGATATGGGATTGGAGATTTTGGGATACAATTAGTGGGTTATTATTAACTGCGAGCACACATGTGACATCGGCATACGTGGTGAGGATAGTGTTAGGATTGGTTGGAATGTCAGCTGTACAGACGGTGTAGAGGATGGGACTAAGGATACTACCTTGAGGGAGTCGGAATTTAAATTTGAATTGAGGTCACGTTTGAATCCATATAACTACCAAGATACGTGAATTCTCAAGGATAAAAAATAATGGATAGCTTGATTATCATAATGCTGGATAGGCAAAGTTGTGTATGTAGAATTAGCCAGAACGGTTAATTTAGAAGTTATTCACTGTTGTTTTTACCAAAACTTGTTTTTTCTTAAATTATAGTACAGAAATGAAAAAAAAACCATTATGGATCAGTGGTTTAGTACTTTGTTAAAAAATACTGTGCTCGATGAACCTAAATCCCCTCCTTGCATAACCGTTGTTCAAGAAATAGTAATTAATTAACTTTTCGGGCGTAGTGAAGCAACAGTAGTGGATGGGATTAGATACAATTTGTACTAAACCACGACACCACTAATTCGCATCTTCCTTCCAAATTCGGGCTCATTCAGACGAGCCGTTTTCTTAATATAGGTAACGCTTTTAACGTACC
>NW_027111321.1:10329-11720 GCF_000696795.3 Halyomorpha halys | reverse complement strand
TCGAAGATTTGAAACCATATTTCGATATTTTGTTTAATACAAATATGGATATTTTATCAAAAAAAAAATATAAAACATTTTATGAAAAGCTAAAAATAGTTTTTTTATATTTTAAATTGATATATTCATGTTCCTTTAAATATTTTACATTGTTATTAATATTGGTATCGAGGGTTAGAAAAAGTATTCCAACATTTTTTCATCGAAATATCGATATTTGGTTAAAAACGATTAAGAAAATTCTATAAAAAGAATAAAAATAGTTTTCGATATTTTAAATTGATAAATTCATATTCCTTTCGATATTCGACATTATTATTAACATCGATATCAATGATTTTATTTTATAGAAATATCGATATTTTATGAATGAAAACTAAAACATTTTATGAAAAGCTAAAAAATGGTTATTCGATATTTTATTTTGATAATTTCTTATCCCTTTGAATATCCAACTTTGCTGATAATAATTAATAAAATAATTATCGATATCGATAATTAGAAAACGTATTCCCATATTTTTTCATCGAAATATCGATATTTAATTTTAAAAGATTGGAAAAATATTTTCGATATTTCATTTTTTTGGGTTTCGTATTAATTTCGATATTTAACATTGTTGATAATATCGATATCGAAGATCAGAACCGATATTTCGATATTTTTTCATTGAAATATCGATATTTAGTTTGAAAATATTAAGAAAATTTAATAAAAAGCAAAATATAGTTTTCGATATTTTAAATGATAAATTCATGTTCCTTTCGATATTTCACATTGTTATTAATATAAAAGATTAGAAACGATATTTCGATATTTTATTTTATAGAAATATCGATATTTTATAAAAGAAAACTATAACATTTTATTATTTTGATAATTTCTTATTCTTTTCGATATCTAGCATTGCTAATAATATCGATATCAATAATTATAAAAAGTATTCCGATATTTTTACTTCAAAATATCGATATTTGGTTTAAAAAGATTAAGAAAATTTTTAAAAAAGTATAAAAATAGATTTTCGATATTTTAAATTGATAAATTCATGTTCCTTTCAATATTTTACATTGTTATTAATATTGATATCGAGGATTAGAAACGATATTTTTCATCGAAATATCGATATTTGGTTTATTGATTCTGCAATAATTCAAAATATGGAAATAATAATGTAATTATCAAAATAAAATATCGATATTCCATTTTTAAATTTTTTAAACAATTTTCTAGTCTTTTTAAATAAAATATCGATGTTTCGTAAAATAATATCGAAATATTGTTGCTAATATTCCATAGGGACACTACAATAATACAAAATATTGAAATAAATATATAATTATCAAAATCAAATATCGATTTTCCATTTTAAAATTTTTTATACAATTTTT
>NW_027111321.1:8550-9194 GCF_000696795.3 Halyomorpha halys | reverse complement strand
ACAATTTCTTCCTCACATTAAATTTAGAGTTACTTTTGCAGGCTATTCTGCCCAGGTCATTCATTAATTATAAGTTAAAAGCATATTTTTTAAATTTAAAATCATAAATATAAAATCATCTTATATAAGAAGAATTAAATATTTCTGATTTTAAATTTAAAAAATAGGGTTTTAATTTACAATAAATGAATGACCTGGGCAGAATAGCGTGCAAAAGTAACTCTAAATTAATGTGAGGAAGAAATTATAATTGAAGATGTCCTTGAGGATGGTTAAAATGGCCGAAACGTTGGACTGCTGAAAAATAAAAAGTGTTGAAACAAATAAGGATACAAGTTTTGATTTATTTAATAAATAATTTTTGATTCTGAGCTCCATATATTTAAAACTAACAACAACACGAGAAAACATATTAGAACATCAATTAAGTAGAGTAAATTTGCTAAAACATGAGCCACAATAGAGCTGTTCATTTCATAAAAAAACATACTTAAATATCAGTAGTAAGGAACCATGAGACGTAGAGATGTCTATTAGCACTCAAATTAAAGCTAGTTTGTTTGTTTAGTGGCGCCAAACTTCATCGTTCATCAACGCCATTTATATTTTATTTAATTTTGCTAATATTCGTTAAATTTTATTTA
>NW_027111321.1:1875-7204 GCF_000696795.3 Halyomorpha halys | reverse complement strand
AGTAAATTTTGTGATTTCAAAAAATGAAACACCAATTCTATTGCCTTATCATCGTCTCCAATGGTTTTTGAGATGTCTTGGCTTAGTCCCAAGGTGTGGTTTAAATATGGGCATCGTTGGAAAACATGGCTTATAGTTAAATTGTTATTGCAATACTGGCAGTTCGGAGGTGTTTCTTTTGATATAAGATAGGAATGGGTGAGCCTCGTGTGACCTATTTTCAGCCTGGTCAGTACAACTTCCTCTCTACGGCATTTGCGACTGGAGGGCATTAAAGCTAGTTTAATGTGCCATAAAGTAGTTTATGACGTTTATCGTCGTAGAAGTAGTAGTTTTCACTATATTTACTAAAGTAAATTGATTTTATTTATATTTATATGTAAGATATGTACGTCTCATTGTTTCTGAGATAAAGATTTCCCACAATAAATTCACTAAATACTGGTTTTTAGTATGTACGATTAACGTTGGATTATTTCACCCCAAATTTTGGTTGCTTTAAAAAAAAACTATGTATAATTACTGGTCATAATTGGTGAGTTTGTCAATTATAGGTAGGGAGTTACATAATGGAAGCTGTTTTATAATGTTAAACAAAATTAATATTTCGTTCGGAGCTCAATTTCTTCGAAACTACCAGTAACACTAGAAAAAATATATCTGTAGATCAATTTCTGCCAACACTCAAAATAAAGGAAATTTAACTTACTATAAAGTAGTTTATGACACTTATCTTCGTAGGGGTAGTAGTTTTTTAAATGTTAATTTGTCCGAACAACTATAAATCAATTTATTTTAGCAAATTTCACGAAAACTACTATTTCTACGAAAACAAATGAAATAAAATAAAGAAATAATTTTATTCTGGTACATATGTCCCCTAAGAATAAATAAATGGTTCATATAGTTAGGTTTTTATCTGGCGAGCATTTACAAATTTTCAGATAGTAGAATGAAATTACATTGGTATATTGGCTTTACTACTGTTTATAATGTTAATCAATACCTGCCTATTTATTTGATTACAAAGATGTGGAGGTTTGGTTATTCAATAAGTGGAGGAATAGGTGTTGTTTAAAGAAAAGAATGGATGAAGACTGGCGAATGGAGATGGGAAGAGAATTCCAGAAGGAGGTTGCAGGTATGACGAAGGATTTGCTAAAGAAGGCGATTCTATAGGAGGGCATATATAAATCATTCGGATGGGATCTGGTGTGAGTGGAATGAGTGGATGGATGAACGAAGAGTGGGGAGATCTAGGATATAGGTAGGTTTTTGATTTTAAGAACTTGGAATAGGAATACAACAAAGAGGTATTGCCTTCGGGAGGTTGAATAGAGACACTTCAACACGCTAAGCCAGCGGGAGACTGAGAGTGCCTTTGGAACCCAAAGATAAATCTTACAAAGCAATTCATGAGTCTCGTTAGTCTCAACTCTAGTCCTGCAAATAGCCCTCTATACACCAACGATCCGTAGTCGCAGTGGGGGATGACGAGAGAGGATACTAGCTGACGGGTGTTCTGAGGAATGAAATTGTGGAATCTTAGGAATTGTTTGAGCACAGTTTTGGAATTGCATGTGATTTGGGAAATGTGATTATTTCAGGAGAGGTGTTGGTCTAAAGTGACACCAAAGTTTTTTATTGTAGGATAGAAGTGAATCGGTTGGTTGTTAAGGAATAGTAGAGGACAGTAAGGGATGGAATGAAGGAGGGGCTTGGAACCAATAACAATAACCTTGGTTCTTCAGTATTCAGCTTTAAATCATTGTTAAACGCTCATGCGTTAATGCTATTATTATCTTCTTGTATCTTTTGGATGGCCTCAAGCATCTCGGAGGGATAAAAGGACAGATAGATTTGGAGATCGTCTGCATATAAGTGGTATTGTGCGTGGTGAATAATGGAATCAGGAAGATCGTTGATATAAATAGAGAAAAGGGTTAGTGAAAGTGAGGAGCCTTGAGGAACACCTCGTGTGAGAAGAAGGGGAGAGGAAAGAGGCTTGTTCGGAATGACGACTGTTTGGGAACGATGGGATAGGAAGGAGAGGAACCACTTTAGGACACTATTTGACATGGAATGTTTATTAAGGAGAATCTTATGGCTAACTGTATCAAAAGCCTTAGAAAAATCAAAAAGAACTAAAATTGTTATTTGATGTTTGTCTATGGCAGATTGGAGGTCTTGGGAAATTTTCAATAAAGCGGATTGTGTGGAATGTTAGGAGCGAAAACCGGATTGGAAAGGATTAAGGAGAGCTTTTTGCTCGAGAAAATTATTAAGTTGGGAGTGGACTAATCTTTCTAGTGGCTTGACCAAATTGGATAGAATGGATATTGGCCTAAAGTCGGAAACTGCAGAAGGAGGAGGAACTTTGTTCAATGGTCGGACGAGGACTTTATTCCAGGCTTTGGAAAAAAGGGAATTTTGAAGGGAGAAGTTATAAATGTGCAGGAAGGCAGGTAGAATGGCAGGGAGACAATGTTTGATAATATTTACATGAACAATGTCTGGACCGTAATCGTTAGTTCTGGACATGAGGACTGCTGAGATTAAGTCGTCTGGAGAAACATTCAAGAGATAAAAGTTATTGGGATCAAATGGGATTTTAGGGACGTGAAGAGATGAAAATTCGCATAAGGTTTTTGAAGGAGGAGGAGCAGCAAAGAAAGTATTAAGCTCGTCTGGATCTACTGGGTAATATGGACAGGATTTAGGAATGATAGCGGAGAGGTTCTTAAGGATTTTCCATTTAGATTTAGGAGCAGTTGCTTGGGATAGGATGTTGTGAAAGTACTGCTCCTTGGCGCGGCGTAAGGATGTTTGGGTAAGGTTTCGAAGTGTCTTTATTTTTTTTAAGTCATTTATTTATTGTTATTTACAACTGTATAACATATATACAACAAGTGAATTTGCTATAGGTGAGATAGTGACATAATGCAAAGATGTAGAGAATCTACCCATTGATAGAACTCAAATAACATTTCTAGAGGAGAAGGTCCCGAGGCCATCTTCTTTTCAATCGCCTAATCAAATAAGGAGAATTATTAGGTAATGAAGGAGAAGCCAGGCTAGAAACAAGTGGATTTGGGTGGTTGGTAAGTTTTCTCGGAGGCGGAATAGTACTCTGAAATTCTGGTGCGTATGAAGCGTCTTCTGGAAGCATCTAGACTTCTCATTAAACTTATTACTTCTGAGATTCTATTTCTCTTATTCTAACTCTAAATTCTAAGTATTTTTCATTACGTTCCATACAACATTTTTATGATATGTTGCTTTTTAAGAAGCTATGTCTCGAGAACTCATGACTGTAAATCGCTTTATTATGGGTTATATTTTAGGAAATTTACTCTACTTTAAATGAAGCTCTCTTAGATTTCCTATTGTTATTGGTAGTTGTAAAAATATAGGGCTCCGAATAAAAAATTAGTTTTTTTTATCGCTTTGAAACATTCAAGAAATAAAAGTTATTGGGATCAAATGGGATTTTAGGGATTTGAAGAGATGAAAATTCGCATGAGGTCGTTGAAGAAGGAGGAGCAGTAAAAAAAGCACTAAGCTCGTCTGGATCAACTGGGTAATTTGGACAGGATTTGGGATCAGGTGCTTGAGATAGGATATTGTGAAGGTATTGCTCCTTGGCTCTGCTAAGGATGTTTGGGTAAGGTCTCGAAGGGACTTTATTTTTTTTTTAATATTTATTTATTGCTATTTACAACTGTACATTATAATACATTTTGTAAATCTGATCTAAGTTAAATTGGAGTGTTACAGAAGTGTAGAGAAACTACCCATTGGTAGCACTCTAATGACATTTTACATGGTTTCGTGACCATCTTCTTTTCAGGCGCCTCGGAGGATTGTAAGGAATGGAAGAGGATACAAGATTAGAAACTAGGGGGTTTGAGTAGTTATATATTATATAATGGAAGGAGTGATATCTGGTTCGGGCTAGATCGGAAGGGACTTAAAGGTGGAATAGTGCTCTGAACTTCTGGTGCGTCTGAAGCGTCTTCTGACAGCATCTCGTCTTCTCGTTAAATCTATTATTTCTGAGATTCTATTTCTCTAGAGTGAGAAATGCTTTATTCATTCATGCTGGCCAAATTACACAGCAAACTAATCAATCCGTGATCGAACATATATAAATTACATATTTCTATATGATATAATACAACAGAAATAAAATATTTTTTGTTTCCTATAGTCTCCTTTTACAATTAATACCAGTCCACACACTAGATACAAGTTTTTCAATTTATTCCTATTTTCTTTCCCTTCCATTTCACAATATTTATTTCATTTGATCAACAAATTCACTCTCTCGAATTCCCCTATATAACAAATAACAATATGAAAATATCAAAAACATAAAAACAACAAGGTAATAAATAAACTAATAAAATAAACTAACTCTAAATTCTTAGAAAATAAACTGATCTTTTAGTACGTTCCATACAACATTTTTATGAAATGTTGCTTTTTAAAAAGTTATATCTCGATAACATGCTATATTAGGGCATATATTTTTTTTATCGCTTTGAAACAGCCACCATTTTTTATTCTCCCTACCTATACTTGGCAAACTCATCAATTTTGGCTAGTAATTATACGTGGTTCTCAATTAAGTAATCAAAGATTGGGATGAAACAACTGCCTTTTTTCTCCTCTTGGGCTCTTGTACTGTTAGGTGTTGGGGCCTTGATTGTGTATAAAGATCACCCTACAAATCAAAAACTTGTCATGCGTACAGATTCATTGTCTGTCCTTCTTAGCTTAAGAAATATTTTTTCAACAAACCCACTGAACCAATACATATATTACTCATTACAGTCCGCCTACAGAAATGTTTTTTTTTTTTTCTTAATAATTTATTTATTGATATTTACAACTGTATACACATATATGCAACAAGTAAATTTGCTGTAGGTGACATAGTAACATCATTTGGAGACATAAAATCATGTGGAGAGTCTACTCACTGATAGAACTCCAATAACATTTCTAGAGGAGAAGATCTCGAGGCCTTCTTCCAGAAATGATATTTCAGTTTTTTCGCCTGGGTCCCTGGACACTGCGAATTACGATTAGACATTCATTCAATTTTGAAGGATAACAAGCAAACCGAGGATAAACTTTTTGAATTTCTCAATCACTCAAAACTTTACCATAAAATTTAATCAAATTTTACCTCAAGTTCCCATTTTTCAATAGGCATTATACATTTTAATTCGGAAATTAAAGAAATATTGAATAATAAACACTTTAGAAATAAAGGCAATAATAACCCATAAGTGGTTGAGTCCTTCAAATAAATATTTAAAAA
>NW_027111321.1:473-1257 GCF_000696795.3 Halyomorpha halys | reverse complement strand
CGTTACCTATATTAAGAAAACGGCTCGTCTGAATGAGCCCGAATTTGGAAGGAAGATGCGAATTAGTGGTGTCGTGGTTTAGCACAAATTGTATCTAATTCCATCCACTACTGTTTGACAAGCGATTAACCTGGAATCCTCACACAAGACTGATAATACAGGAAACTGCACGTCGATTTCGACTATTACAGCACTTACTAGACAAACTGTCTAAACTTCCAAAGCATTACAAATAACTGATCTACATGACTTCATGATAATAAGACCAATCTGGACATACGGAGTTGAGCTCTGTGGCTCCATTAAACCGTCGAATTCCTCTCGTATCCAATCCTTACAATCCAAAATCCTTCGTAAAATCCTCAATGCTCTCTACTTTGTCACAAATAAAATCATCCACAAAGACCTTAATGTTCCATTGTAACCGATCTAGCCCGAACCAGATATCAATCCTTCCATTACAAACTCCCTAACCACTCAAACCCATTAGTTTCTAATCTTGCTTCCTCTTGTATTCCGGACAATCTTCCAATGCGTCTGAAAAGAAGTTGGTCTCGAGACCTTTTATTGTAAAAATGTTTTTAGAGTGCAACCATTGGGTAGTTTCTCTATATTCTTGTACCATACCATTATGATTTCCTCAAATTTACCTGATGTATTTATGTACAGTTGTAAATATCAATAAATAAATTTAAAAAAAAAAGTAAAATGTTTTACCACGTTAAATTCAATCTAAAGTATAGGATTGTGAGCAGCCCTATTTTTTTTTTTTTTTTTTTTAATA
>NW_027111321.1:0-423 GCF_000696795.3 Halyomorpha halys | reverse complement strand
TTTGGGTGGTTGAGAAGTTTATTATGGAAGGAACGGTATCTGGTTCTGGCCAAATCGGCAGCATATGGAATATTGAGGTCCTGATGGATGACTTGTGACAAAGTAAGCAGCATTAAGGATTTTAGGAAGGATTTTGGACTGTAAGGATTGGATTCTGGAGGAATGGATTAGTGGAGCCCAAAGCTCAACTCCGTATGTCCAGATAAGCAGCCCTATTTAAAGTCATGTTAAATGCATAAGAGATCCTAGCGGATTTCCTGAGCAACTTTCTGTTTTATAACCTTCTCTTCCAAAACTCCATAGTATTTTTGCTTTTAATTAAAGTAATTTATTACATCATACCTAGATCAAGTGAAAAGTGGAAGTTGCTTGAAAGTTTGACTGCTAAGTGTATTGTTTTCAACACCACTTTCAAGAACAAAG
>NW_027111320.1:1388-1754 GCF_000696795.3 Halyomorpha halys | reverse complement strand
ATGAAAAATATATCTCAGAGGTTTCTTAATGTTACAGATTTTTGCTAGCACTCAAATTAAAACTAATTTAATTTAGAATAAAGTAGTTCATACGTTTATCTTCATAAGAGTAGTAGATACCTTGGCATTTACCAAATTTTTCTTAAAAAAAAGTTAATTTCTTGTAGTTCAGACAAAAGTTTTGATTTATGAACAAATATATTTCAAGAACCATTAGATATGCAGATTTTTGCTAGCACTCAAATTAAAGCTAATTTAATTTAGAATAAAGAAATAATTCATTCAAAAAATTGAAGTGATTAACCTCAAAAAATTTTAAAAGAATATTTTTCCCTTTTGAGGTGTAGATAGTTTATTTGCTTTATA
>NW_027111320.1:724-1246 GCF_000696795.3 Halyomorpha halys | reverse complement strand
AATTTAGAATAAAATAGTTCATACGTTTATCTTCATAGGTGTAGTAGTTTCTATGATAATTGTCAGAATAAATTCACAAAATATTGATTTCTTGTAGTTTAGAAAACAATTTTAATTAATGAAAAATATATCTCAGAGGTTTCTTAATGTTACTGTTAATGAGGTATCTTAATGGTTATTAGATATACATATTTCTATTAGCATTCAAATTAAAGCTAATTTAATTTAGAATAAAGTAGTTCATACGTTTATCTTCATAAGTGTAGTAGTTGCCATGATAATTGCCAAAATAAATTCACAAAATATTGATTTCTTGTTGTACCGACAAAAGTTTTTAGAAAAAAGTTTAGATTTATGAATAAATATATCTCAGGAACCATTAGATATGCAGATTTTTGATAGCACTCAAATTAAAGCTAGTTTAATTTAGAATAAAGTAGTTCATACGTTTATCTTCATAGGTGTAGTAGTTTCTATGATAATTGTCAGAATAAATTCACAAAATATTGATTTCTTGTTGTT
>NW_027111320.1:0-674 GCF_000696795.3 Halyomorpha halys | reverse complement strand
TAGTTCATACGTTTATCTTCATAGGTGTAGTAGTTTCTATGATAATTGTCAGAATAAATTCACAAAATATTGATTTCTTGTTGTTTAGAAAACAATTTTAATTAATGAAAAATATATCTCAGAAACCATTAGATATACATATTTCTATTAGCATTCAAATTAAAGCTAATTTAATTTAGAAAAAAGTAGTTCATACGTTTATCTTCATAAGAGTAGTAGATACCTTGGCATTTACCAAAATTAAAAAAAAAAAAAATTAATTTCTAGTGGTTCAGACAAAAGTTTTGATTTATGAACAAATATATTTCAGAAACCATTAGATATACAGATTTTTACTTATCTTCATATGTGTAGTATATACCTTGGCATTTGCCAAAATAAATTAACAAGATATTAATTTCTTGTTGTTCAGATAAAATTTTTGATTAATAAATAATATATCTCAGGGACTATAAGACGAAGAGATTTCAGCCTGCACAGTTGGTAGTTCAATGTTATATTAAAATAGTTTGTGTCATTTACCTTCTTAGGAGAATTTCTTTTCACGATATGGTTATATATTGTATTCTTAAATTTAATCAAGATCTTTGCACACTTATTACAAGTTCAATAACTTATTATTATTAATTTAGTGATTTTGTATTATTATTTTATATTACACAAGTAAATAATAT
>NW_027111319.1:0-1268 GCF_000696795.3 Halyomorpha halys | reverse complement strand
TATTGGACATGGCGCATGCGCAAGCATGTAGATGGGTTCTTTGGGTTGGCTGGTTGACGGTGGCCTGAATTTTTGGCCGACTCGTTGAGTTTAGGTTTTTGAGCACAAATAAAAAGGCACTTGTGCTGCATCCATATGCTTTCGTCCACTTAACATTGGTTTAGCACTACCAACAGATTAAAAAATGCTTTTGTTCTCTTTAGTTTAATTAAGTAAAGAATTTCCTTAATCTTCAGATTGAATAGTTAACTCTAGTTTAAGTTGGTATATTTTAAAATTCTATCAATTTAGTATAAATACATTGTTTCAAATCTCGTTAGTTAACTTCAGCAGTGACAAACGTGTATACCAGCATTACTCGTCGACTAAGCAGTGACCAATTTTGGTCATTTTTTCAAACAATAAACAGCAATTGTGATGAGTGCTTTTAGAAGTTGTGGTACTCTTTGTGTAACGAAAAAATAATAGCATCTGTATCTGTATCTGTTAATTCAAAAGAACAAAATAAGCGTGTGAATACCATTCATTAATAGTCTAAATCTCTAATTTATTATACAAAGGAAATGTGTAATATCCAACAACTTAAGGAAAGACAACAAAGTTAAACATAATTAATGGATCATTAGGGCTGGGAATTTTCCAGAGCTAATTAGACTTCTCAGAGACCAAAATAGACGAACAAGTTTCACTTTAACGTTGCTAAAATTTGATCAGGGTAATTGCTGATTTTTCGAGCTCCTTGGACACTTCACGATTTAGGAGGCCATTCAGGTTAGAGATTATTTCTCATGTGTTTAAATGGTACTGGATAGGGCAACTAGTAGAGATACTATTATTTTTTTTCTTTATAATCTTAAACACTTTCTTGAGACTGATTAATGTTGTAAGAAAAGTGGATTTTACGTAGGAATGTGTGTTGTAAGGATTGGACATAACAGGAATTCAATGATTCGTACATCGAATTTCGACTCCGTAGGTTGAAAGAACTATTATAGTCATTTAAATCAATCTTTTGTAATTCATTAGAATTCCTTTGCAATCTCGAGAGCGGTGCTAATTCGATTTCGGCCTAGGCTTTATTTCGTGGTTTCATGGAATGAAAAGTCGATTTTCCCACTCTGGTTTGACTAGGTTGGTAACCTGTAGAACAACCCTTCGGTGGTCAGAAATGACCAGGTAGGGGTAAAAAAAACAATAATAGGCATTCATCGTTTGTCTAGAATTGCCGAACGTTTTCCTGTAATTTCAATCTTGTATGGGAATTCCAA
>NW_027111318.1:6684-7274 GCF_000696795.3 Halyomorpha halys | reverse complement strand
AGATACTGGAAAGAATCAGGAAATAAAACTACTCTTTCCTGGTTCTGTTCAAGGCCTTCTACAGGTTAGATTTAGAAAAGGCTTTTGATACTTGCAGAGTTCATTGAACACAACAAAGCAACCCTTAAAAATTAAAATTAAAATCTGTACCGCTACAACCCATGAAGGTTCAAGGGCGCAGTATTTTAAAAGGAAGTACTGTTACTAGACCAACGGTTGTGCAAGGAGGAGATTTGGTCAGAATCAAGCTCGACCGCCAGATTTTCATCCTATGAAGGGTACCTAATTTATGAGGCTGGAACCCCAGGAGAGCTCCAGAATCCACAGGGTTGACTCACGACTACAGTGTAACAGAAATTAATTAACAGGGGGTTCCTTTCTCTACTATGGTCCCTCTATAGACTGTCTGAAAGCTAGTAGGATTGTCAAAAATTAGCCAAAGCCTACGGTACAATCTTTAGAATACGTCAAATACAATATATATATATATATATTTGTCTGATGTACTATACAATCAACGCCTTAAAGTTGTTCTCCTCTTAGTGTAAGAGGCTAGGTTTCACATCCGTAAGAACAGTAGAAAGGATAAG
>NW_027111318.1:3425-4218 GCF_000696795.3 Halyomorpha halys | reverse complement strand
TTAGGAGTTGTTGGTATGTTAGCTGTATAGATGATGTAGAGGATGGGACCGAGAATACTACCTTGAGGAACACCAGCGGATTGAAAATAGAAGGAAGGGTTAACCGGAGAATTTAGAACGCTACATAACTCAGAATTCAGATTAGAGCATTGCGGCGAATAAGATGGGCGAGCGTTAAGCGGGTTCCCTAAAATATTATATTATAAACACTGAACCGACGGGTAAACGTCCGAGGGGTAGACCAAAAAGTAGATGGGAGGATTGCTTTAAAACTGATTCAGTAGATCTGCGTTTGAAGGGGCGCCACTGGACAGATGTATGTATGTTGAGAACGATTGGTGGTTTTGGTATCAAACCATAGAGTTCGCGAAGCTTATATTATTAATTTAAGGACATCATATGAATATACTACAGTATATTTTGAGTTTTCAGGAAATCGTGTTCGAAGGCAATCGCCTAATTTACCAAGTTACATTAGAGGATGGGTATAATAAAAAAAAAATATTAATGACGATTATTATTATTCATGTTATTAAAAAATTACGATGTACAAATGATCACCTTTATTAATTAATAATGATTGCAAGCAGAATATTTAAGACTCATAACTAGTTTAATTTTAATATGAACTCCAAAACTGAAGGACGACGTGGCCTTTAGCACTAAGAGAAGAATAGCGCCTTAAGGTTTTTGAAAATAAAGTATGATATAAAATATTCCAACCGAAAAAGGAAGGTTTTTTTTTTGTTTTTTTTTTTATTTATTTGTTGATATTTACAACTGTATAAAAAAA
>NW_027111318.1:0-1011 GCF_000696795.3 Halyomorpha halys | reverse complement strand
TACAAGGTCGAGTTGGAAACCACTGTACATTCATAGAAGGGTTTAGAACTTGCATATCTGTAACTGTAACTATTTCCTACAGGAGGGTACGAAAAACAAAACAAAAAAAAAGTGTATATTTGTAAGCTTGCTCACAATCCGAAAACCTTATTTCTGTTGAACAATTTAACTCATACAAATCATAACCATACTCGAATCCAAAAAAAATCTCGACAAGATCTTGTTGCCGATCATATATCCTTTTAAATTGAAAGCAAGCAATATTCCAATCCGCCAGACCCTTAGAGCACTGTATGCTTTAATTCTACAACTTCAACAATTCGCTTCGATTCTATATGTTCCTATTGTTAAAGAAATAAATTCCACAAAATTTGGTGGTAAAGCTAGGTTCAGAGTTTCCCAAGTTGAATACAAATGAAGAGTACAGGGGAGGAAACTATCATCGTCATATTTTATAATTTTTTTTTTATTCAATGAAATAGGAATTAAAACTACATTTCTTGGTAACGTTTGCTAATGATACTACCACTTTGTCACTCCATTCATATTCCTTAAATGCCTTACATTAACAAACATCTTACAGTTTGAGTAGTGTTCCATAACTACTAAACGTTAGTTTATGAAGAAAAATTGAAAAACGTCACTTTTCCCTCTGAAATATGTATTTTTCATTTTTGTATTAGGAATATGTTTTTTTAATATTTTTATTTAGATACATCACAGGTATCTTGGTTTTTTCTTGATAATGGCTAAGCCCTGAACGTTCTCAAATATTAAACCAATTTAATTTAGTTCGTTATTTTTTATCAGTGACATTCACATATTTTACAACAGAGAAATACACAAATAAAAAAAATTTGCGCCGACGTTTCAACCTGAATTTCAGACCTTCATCAGGGTGATGAAGTGACTTCAGACTGAATTTCCGCCTAAGCAGCTGAAGGCCTGTAAGTTCGAAACGTCGACACAAGTAAATAAATTTTGTTTATTTATTTATATTTGCTGAGCGCA
>NW_027111317.1:297252-303627 GCF_000696795.3 Halyomorpha halys | reverse complement strand
GTGTATTTAATTGTTGATAATCTTATAGAGGAAAATTAAATGTTAATGTTTTTAAATTTTAAATAAATAGGTTTTGAACTTATAATAAAGAAAATGACCTGGGAAGAATAGCCTGCAAAAGAAATTTTAAATTAATGTGAGGAAGAGTTTGTATTGAAGATGTCCTTGGAGATGGCTAGAATGGCCGAAACGTTGGACTAGTGAAAAATAAAGTGTTGAGAGAAGTTGTGAGACAGAATTGGATACTAATTTTTGATTTATTTAATAAGTAAGAATATCCTATAAGTGCTAACGTTTCGACCAAAATTTAAGACCTTCAACAAGTCTAAGAAAGATGAACAAGACAACTATAACGTATAAAAGGAAACACAGAAAAAATAGAAAATAAGAACAAAGATATAAACAAATAATAATTTATTTATTTGTTTATGGGGCAACCCCCTGTGAGATACATAAAATAGATAATAAATTGTAGTAGTTTTACAAAAATGAGTTAAAGATAAGTTAAAGTAAAAAAGTAAAAATAAGTTAAAGATCGTTTATATAAACTAATAACAAACAATATACCCAAGCTTGGCTATTTACATTCGTTAGAATAAAACAGTAAAAAAAAAAGTCACTTCATATTTAATAATATTAAAAAAAAAACAATACCTCCGATTGGGACGATAGGTGTCCAGCTCTAAGCAAAAGGTTTTGGGTTACATATATTAAAACAGTTTAAGGTCAAATCCTGAGGGTACAGACAGATATCCATAAAACTGATTTCAGCTCATGATACGCTGGGTAATTTGTCAAAAAATTGAAACAATCCTCCAGGGCCGTTCCATCATAAGCTGGACAAAGCTTCAAAGTATATTTGTGTGGATCGACACTTAGAGTAATTGCATATTTAGCGGAGAGCCGTAGTTGGGCAATTATTCACAAGTGAGTTATTGGACAGCTGATTTTTAGATAGCTTACCGTACCGGGTTATATGTCGATTCTCGTAATAAAAAGAGGTCTTTATCCTTGACAAATTCCCTGTCTATCCAAGATCTCTCCCATTCTAATTTTGATACTTACCAGATCATTGAATAGTATCGGATCAAATATTCCGAAGCTCTCCAATATTTCTCTTATCTGCGTTACCCAATTATATTGCAGACTCAAACGGTTGTTACTGTCTAGCTGCAGTAGCTTTAAATAACATTGTTTCACGAAGTGAGTACAACACATGTATTTTTCATGAAAGTAATCAAAGTATTTTTATTAGACAGGACAGAGTTTGCTTTAATACGTGATATAAACAAATAATACAGGTACATAAATAGTATTGGAAGAAAATACATAATGTAAATATGAGAAAGTAAAAGCAATAAGAAAATACAGTATCATTCTATATTAAAATTATTAAAGTGCTAAGAAAGAGAAAATTATATACTTATGGAAAAAAAAGTTAGAAAGATCATTTTTTTTTCTTTTTGGCTCTACAGAACTTGTAGATCTTTGTTCCACGCCCTCCACACCAGCCTGTCTTGGACTACTGTTTTCCAGTTTGCTGCATGCAATTCTTCCATATCTTTGTTGATCCTAACTATCCATCTGGTTTTTGGTCTCCTGCATTGTCTCTTTTCTACCATACTGGCATTCATTGTGGTGTAGAAGCGTCCTGATGGATTTCTTCGAGTCAAATCCCGCCCATCTTAACCTCCTTGCTTCCATTTCATGAGATATTGACTGATCAGTCCCTGCTAGTAGTTCACTGTTAGTTCATCTCACTGTTTTAAGGCTCTGATCTGTGAAAGATAAAGTATATGCAATTAATTAATATGTGAGTAGAATAACATAATTAAAGAAATGGAATATAAAATTATTAGTAAGTAATGAGCCTTCTAATTATAAAATATACAGAATATAAAATATGTAGGTATGTCTCATATGTTTATATATTTTTTATTTGTGTTCTTCTCTGACCACATCTTCAACAATCTTCTCGTCATATCAAAAATTTAACATATTTACTTTCAGAAATAGAGAAATAAAATTAAAAGAAAAATATAAATTTTGATACCAAATTCTGTTACATATATTCTACATATAAGAGAGAAATTTAATGCAAGGTCTGTTATTTATTTTGTTTACATACTATCCAAGTATAATAACAGTAAATTGCCCTTAATTTATAGTTGTCCAAATATATAGAAAATGTTTATTTGAGATTGAGTATATCGACAAAAACAGAACGCCTTCATTCTGACAGACGCAACCAGCTCTGCTTGAGTGTGGACTCACTGAACAGTGTGGGAGGTAAAGAAGACTGCGTATGGTGTACTTCAGTTTTCCTTGTACAAGCATTTCAAATGTAGAGAATGTTTCGAAACAACTAATTTAGAGTACAAATTTTAATTTCATTTTCAATTTGTAAGGTAATTATTTAATATAACCATATAGATATTATAAACTAGCGAAAAATAAATAAATTACACTTTATTTTCTAAATAAAAATTACGATGCTTACAATTAGGCGTCTTCTAGTTATCTGGAAAGTCCATAACATTACGTGACAACCGGATAACATTTTACGTTGCATTTTTTAATTCGTTTCTATGAAGACGATTAGTGTGATTTCGTGTTTACCCATTTTAGAAACGATCTCGGATGAACCGTTAATAAAAAAGGATAAATAAATAATTGAAATTGTGTGAAGTAAATGCAAAACTCAAAGAGTTATTATTTATTACTAAGAATATTGTAAACAAACTTTCAATAATTTACTTAGTACACCCAAAGCGCTAAGGAGGCATAGTGGTTGAGCACATGGGAACGAGAGAGTCTGGGTCGAAAGGATACAAGTTCGATTCACACTGGGAACAGGCGACATTTATTTCTTGTTGCTCACGAGAAATGCATATTGATGCTCCCACTCTGTTCAGTACGGGTCGGCAACCTCTAGAACTGGCGAAAAGGACGACTAGGCCCACTTGCCGGACTAGTTTCCCCCACCATCATCAATACCAGTACCAGTAGAAAATAGACAAGGTTGTGTATATTTTTATTTTATTTATTTTATATTTCATCTAAACATATAGATATTTTAGTGGAAATAAGAGGTGAGATATAAATTAGATATAAATTTGTTATGTAATGATAAATCTAAGAATACATTAGAACTGGTGAAGAGGTATAAGTATTTTGGTTCTACAGTAACTAGAAAATTGGAAAATTTCGAAATCAAAAACGATATTGATGAAGAAATAAAACCGAGGTTAAATACCAGAAATTCTTGTTTTGTTTTCTTAAATTTCGTAATTGCTTAGCACGCTCCTTATGTCCAGAATCATAAAAATTAGAATTTACAAAACTATCATCTTTCCTACTGTCCTCTACGGATGCGAAATGTAGTCTTTAGCACTGAGGGGAGAACAGCGGCACAAGGTTTTTAAAATAAATTATTGCGTAAAATACGAAAAATATTTGGAATGCAAAAGGATAAAGGAGTCAAGCTTAGCATTTCGAAAGCCACTCAAATCCGAATTGAGAGCACTCAGAAAAGATAATTTATGTTATCGTATTACGACGAATAAGAAGGGTTTGAAAGGTTGTAGGGCTTAGTAAAAACAAGGAGTAACCGTCCAAGAAACAGACCAAAGCGTAGGTAGGAGGATTACGTTCTGACTGACCAGGTAGATTTGGGCTTAGACGGGTGACACCGGACGGATGTATGTAGAAAACATTTAGTGTTATCGGCATCGAACATACGGGTTCGCTAAGCCTTTTTTACAATTATTATTACTAATGTAAAACTAAACTTAAGTCTACAATCCACTTAGATTCGGGTTGAGACGAAAATAAATTTATAATACTTAAGCAAAAATCCTTTTCTAAAAAAATGAAGTGTATTATCCTTCATGTCAATCCTTAAAATTTAAATGTGTAGAAACGCAGAAGAAAACCTTAATCTTGAGTTCATATAACAGATATCCAATCAATTTAAAATTATACCTTGTTTACTAATTAAAATAAATAAATATAGAAATTATTATTTAGTTAATTGGAGTTTGATAATTAAGCAATCCTCAATCACTTTTCTCTCCACATCGAGTTTCTGTTTTTTATTATTATTAATCAGTAAGCGTGCGCCTATCAACCTGCGCACTTGACAGTCAGCACGCATGCCGTCCAGTAAAGGCTACTTTGTGAAAGGAACTATTTGACGTTAACTGACGTCTGGAATATTTTTAATTTTGTTTTAATTCCATCAGCCAATAGGATTTCAAGCTATAATTAAAATAAGTCCATTTCCTTTTACTTATCGACATCTCAGTTGATTTTTCTCATTTGCATAATAAGCTCTATTATGAGTAACTGCATTATCCGAGAATGACGCTTGGACACGAACAACCGGTTTTAGAGTAATTATATTAATGGTTGTATGAGTTTCCTAACGCTAGGGTAATATAAATTCAATAGAAGATTTGTTTAAGTCGACACCTCTGCTCGAGTTTAGTTGTTATTAAAATAAAATCAACGATGTTACTCGGTATATTTGAGTGCCCTAATTAAACGTTTGAAGTTTAATAATGACACTCAATTATATTAAGTGACTAAGCTACCATCGGCGTTATACGTTAGGCTCGTAATTTTTTTGGTAAAATGTTACAATAATTAAACATAAGTGTTTCGTTTAAAATATTTGTGTTCTTCAAATTAAGCTTTGTCGAGTTATAACAAGTCCTATGAGGTACGCTCCAAACCATGAACACCAATAAAAGCATACGTCTCATAATAACTAAACAAGCATAGACCGACACAGTTAGCATTTTAAATATTTAATTTGGGCACTAAACGGTTTGATTTCTTCAAGTTCAACTAAGGGATCACCGCGTTGTACATTTTACATTACATGACACTTATGTAAGAAATCGATGGCTTAAAATATATTTTTATTAAGAATTTACTATTTATTATAAATACATTTAGTGTATTTTCCTAGTGTTATTTAATTAAAGTCAAAATATTTTTTACAATAATTTACGTTTTCTCAGTCTTAAAGAAAGCATAAAACAATTCATATCATATATTATTTAGGTTTTTTTTCATTTGTATCATTATTTAATTTTTTTTAATAATTTATTTATTTATATTTACAAATTAAAATATATACAACCGGTAAATTTGATGTTAGTTATACAATGGATACAATACAGACAGACATGTGGGGATTGCCAAGAATGGAAGAGGAAGCAAGGTTACAAACTAGTAGGTTTGGGTGGTTAGAGAGTTTATAATTGAAGGAATGATATCGGGTTCGGGCTAGATCGGTTACATAAGGAACATTTAGGTCTTTATGGATGGTTTTATTATTAACAAAATAAGGAGCATTGAGGATTTTAGTAATAATTCAAAGTCACGTTTCACAGCCAATTCATGTACACAAGACAAAACAGCAGTATTACAATTTCAAGTGAAAACAAAGCAAAAGTAGCCTAAGTTATAACTGAAAAAGCTAAATAAATTAAATGGCGGAAGAAAGATACGTGATAAAAAACCACTCCGCTGGGTTAGTTTATAACGCTATCCCATTCACAAAAACATTCGTTTCCTTTAATTTGTTGCCTTGATTTACGACTTTCTGTTTTGGCTGAAATTTAAAGATCTGGTCTAAAACAGATATTTATTCCCTGACCGATTAGTATAATTTTTTCAGAGGAAGGCTTGTGGAAATTGGATGAAAAAAAATGGTCGGTAGTGAAGGAGGGTGACAGAAGAAGAAGTAGTAGCTGGCGGGAGTGAAAGGTCCCACTGACGACTTGCTCCCAGAACCAGTCATTTGCATGACAGTTTCCCATAGCACCGCCCTTATATGGCATCCTCCTGTTTTCGTTTTACAATCTTATTTTCTTTTTCTTTTTTTTTTCTCCACTTTACAAACTTGCGTTTCTCGCAAAGCAGATGTGCGTGTCAATTGTAGCCAGGTCGGTTTCTTTATGTAACATTTCCGGTGTCATACAACGACAACAATTTATAAAACATTTGATTGCGCTTGATAATCAACTAATCGAGATAAATATATAAATTACCTTTTGTCACAGCTATTCTTTCTTTCCAGTTAATTATTTTTAAAAATATTTATTTTGTTTTTTATGTTATAATTGGTGTTTAAATGTTTTAATGATTTCGACTATAACATCACTTACTGGACAAACGTTCTAAACTTCCAACACATTACAAAAGACTGATCTACATGACTGTAATAAGGTCAATCTGGAAATCTGGAGTTGAGCTTTGGGGCTCCATTAAACCTTCGAATTCCTCTCGTATTCAATCCTTACAATCCAAAATCCTCAATGCTCCTTACTTTGTCACAAATAAAATCATACATAAAGACCTTAA
>NW_027111317.1:276637-292247 GCF_000696795.3 Halyomorpha halys | reverse complement strand
TTATATTTTTCCAAAGACCTTATTATAACCAAATTTAAATTAAATTACCTCAGTTCAACTTCTTCACTTTATAACGCTGGTGATACATGCATAAAATTCTACTCTGTGAATATAATACTCATCTTTTATCCCAAAATCTGTAGTCAAACATTACATTTATTAGGGAATAATGTCAAAACTGGAAGATTAATACAAATTCAGACAGATCCCATCAAATCTTTGTCGCAAATCTACGACATCCTGCCAAACTTCCTTTAACATTCTCTCACTTATTTATGTCTGACGGGTCTCATTCTAAGGAATTCATCAAGACAACCATCTTACATGGAATCCTTAAACAAGATTGGGACGACAATAAACTGATCTTATATTCCGATCATTTCATCATTTACTTGACAAACCACTCCAAATTTTAATTGATTTAAAAAAACCTTATGTACATTACCATTATCATATTTATTTTTATATACTAAGTTGAAATTCGAGGTTCTATAGATCAATAAAATTTCAGCTAATCCAACATTCATAATCCAAAATTCTTCGAAGAGTTTTGAACAAAAAGACTTTTTTTTAAAGCTTTTTCATGCTTCATGTAGAGTTTTTAATGAATTCAAAGAGTCAGTTATAATTTATATTTTGGAATGTTTACTACCATGGAAAAGTGAAATGATGAGGCTATATGCAGGGCGGTATATACACTGCATAACTTATGGAATTTTATTTTGAGAGTTGAATTGTTTATGACAAAAAGAGGATACTGTAGAGTCGTTGGATTTTGATCCATCAGTATAGATTAAAAATGGATCCAGAATATATTAAAAGAGTTGTGAGAAATTGGATTTGTGACGTATTACGTTTAAGTAGTCGAGATGTTTGCAGCATTATTTTAAGTAATTAACCTCACGATCTTCAAAAATAGATATCACTAACATTAGAAAAAAAGTTAAAGACATAAAATATTATATTAATTATAAATAATTAATTTATTCCAACTTTTTTAAATAGATGTACATGTTTTCATGCATATTTTTTATTTCATCAAAATAAATAATTTAATACATATTTAATACATGCATGATTGATAAAAAAATATATAAATAAATTCATTTTGCTCTCCATTTAAATAATTAATTTTACTGTTCAATAAATATATTTATTATTTGCCTCAAATTAAGTACTTTATTTTAACAATACAAAATATTGTGAAAGGAATAAAAATTAATCCTACAAGTAAATTTAAATATTTTCAAATAATAATAATCCTACCAATTTCATGTAATTTGTTTTTATATTCGTTTATTGCACTATAAAATTATTTAAAATTAATACAAGAAATAGTATAAATCAGAAATTTTAAAAATTAATGGAGAACAGAAGTGCTGCTAATGCATAGTTTCCCCCGCAAACCATTGTCGTAATATTAAACAATTGTAATATCTTTTGTAGATCTCAATAAGTAATAAAAAAAAATTTAAAAACATTGCAAAGTTTTGATTGACTTTTGAACAAAAAAAAAATTTTTTTTGCAAAGCTTTTTCATGTTGAATTCGGGGGCTTTATAGAACTATAAAATTTCAATTAATTTAAATTATACAATCCGAAATTCTTCAATGATATAATTACACGAACAAAATTATAATGTGCTCATAATAGTCCATACATAATTACGACATACATAACTAAAAAGTATAATTGGAATGACGTAAATTTATTTTTTCGACAAGTCAGTTTTAAATATAATAAAAAACCTTTTGTTTCTGTTTTTTTTTTTTTTTATAATGACAACTTGCGACCGGTCGACGACGTTAGTCGCTCTTTGTGAAAACCAAACGTAGGGAATATAGTTGAGTGTTCTAATTGAATAATTGAAGTCAAATAAGGACACTGAATGGAATTAAAGAATATTATTAAAACCATATCGCATGGTAATGCTATTTTTGCCCATTTGGCGCATATATTTGATTTTGAGACTTATTCCGACTAAGCGACAATCGCGCTACTCTTGTTAAGTTAGCATATAGCCTGAAGTCCTAACTGAACAAGGGTAGCGCGACAGAGTCAGTTAGTTGCTCAGTATAGTTCAGTATTACAAAACTATATTACATATGTTTGATTTGTTTTTTTTGTTTTGTTTTTTACTGACCAAGCGACCATCGCCGTTGTCAGTTTGTCCAGTTAGGTTATGGCATCAGAGGAGCACTACAAGAATCTACAATGCAAGCGGTGCAGGTTCGAATGATACCGAAGTGGAGCCAACATTGTATTCTTGGCGTAACTATTGTATGAATTGCAACTACCCTATGCTATAATGGATTACCCGTCATTCCTCCTTCATTTGAAAAACACTAAGATGTTAAAACATATAACTTCCTTCGTCACATCATTGAAATATTTTTTTTTTTTTAATTATTTATTTATTGTAATTTACAACTGTACAAAATAATACAATAAGTAAATATGTAGTATGTTTGAAATATTGAATTTGAAAAAAAATGTGAACCTTTCACGAGTAGATTCAAATTGTTATTACAAACTGGGAATTGTACATTGAAGTCTATCGAGCATGTTAAAAATACCATATAATGGTTATATATAATAATATACATATTAATTAATTATTGAATTAATAATTACATATTAATTAATCTTTTATAGATCTTTTGAAGTACTTTCGCTCTTCTTAACGTGGTCGTGCATTGATAATGAACGTTGTGGGACAGTGATTGGCGATTAGTGAGGACGTTGACACAGCTCCATGCAGATCTGGCGACCACTTTCCCTCCCGCTTGCATTAAATATCGAGATTCCTTTGCCAGCCTTTGCTAATTCCGTATCGATTTTAACAGAGCCCGATCAATCAGATCCCGCTAATGAACAGCACTCCCTATAATGACGGGTAATATGCATTTACCGGCGCCATTAGGGCATCTGGTGCCGGCTCGTTGTCAAATGACCAATGTAGAAACGCAGTTAATTACCGGAGTAATCAGCAAGTAGTGAAAGGGGGGCACGTGGTAAAGTGACCTAGCGAATGTCTTGGACAGGATAATGTTAGGGTTGGGGGTGCTTCTGAGTTGGCCTAATGTCGCTATATTTCGGCACCTGTCGTGTTTTAATATGGAAATCTGAAAGATTTTTTATTTTTTTATTTTCTCCTTCGTAATTAAATTATAATAAATGAATTAGTTAAGTGAAAGAAAAAAAAATCATGACATAACTTCTCTTTAATGAGGACATTCTGGTTTCATTCATACAGGTCCAAGAGTCTGCAATCAGAAAAAAATGGGAACGAGTTCAAAACAAAATATACAGTAAACATTAACTGTTTAATTTAGGCTTACATACATTACCGTGAATATGTAAAACGGATATTAAACATTCAACGCCAATAATGTCTCGATTATTGGTTAAAGTTTTTCTCAGGACCGATTCAAATTTCAAGGTTAGGTACTTAACCTACGTGACTTATTTTAACTAGGATGACCTAGAATAAATTTGGCCAGAACCAGATATCATTTCTTCTACGGAAAACTCCTTAAACACCGAAACCCACAGGTTTATAACCTTGAATACTCTTCAATGCCTGTTGATTCTCCTAGGCGTCTGTAAAGATGATGGCCTCAAGCTTGGAATATGTGGATTAGAACTGATCAAATTTTTATGAAGTTTCTTCATTTGTTGATATTCTGTCCACTTTTCTAGTTCTCTACAATCGGGCATGCCAAAAGGGTATACTCAAAGCCTTTTGTACTTCCTCTTGGGAAGTTATTTATTTTTGAGCTGTAAAAACTCAAGTTATACTTTCTATGGTCGTCAACACTTAAGTAACTTAAAGCTAGACTATTCTCAATATTTAAAAAATATGTTAAAATTGTCCAAAGATTTTTTTTTTTATTTACCTTCAACATGTCTCTTAGACCACTCAAGTTAGTTCCAAACACATTGACTTAGTCAACATTTTGAAATAATTAGGGTGATTTTACAAATCGGAATTTCGGAAATACTTTATTAATTGCATAACATAGGATTACGTATGTTTTTACACACTTTTTTTTCTATGGATAAATTATATTTTGATGATAAATAAAAAAGGAGAAAACCGTGAGAGTTTACTCAAGCTATGATCGGATGAAAAAAGCTGAACAACCAAAAGCTATCTAAGTTTCGGTGTTTATCTTAAAGGCTCTAATAATCTCATTATAGATTGTCATCGAATCCGGAGTTTTCTGATGAATTGTATCAACTTTCTACATAAGAAAAACGTTTCTGATTATAATATTGATCAATCTATTCCATTTCGAGGTATTATTTATATACACCAAGGGTAGGCTGCTAGGTGGTCCACCCACATTCCAGCATTATTATATTTACTTCATTGTTCTATTGTATGAATTAATATTAAGCTAAGATTTAATTGTTGATTACATATTTAATTAGAGATATTAACAACTTTAACCTAGCTGCCAAAAGTCAAGTGAAACTGGTTAAAAGGTACCGTATTATTTTTTTTTTGTTTTTTTATAATAAAAAGTTATGAACTAGTAAGTTTGGGTTGGTATGGAGTTTTAAACAAAAGGAGATATATCTATTTCGGTTAAATCATAATAAAAAGCTATAAAGGTCAATCCCTATGAAGTGCTCCAAAAGTGCACGGTTGATTATTTTAATTTTTTTTCTCCATGTTTCTAGAGATAAAACAATTACTTTTTTTTTTGTTTTGACCGTTTACAAATGGCAGCCATTTTTCTTCTAAATGGGCTAATTCCAATAAATCCATGATTTTGCGGTTCGCCATTAGCCCGATAACCGTATGACTTATAAAGCTCAATCAAACGGAGTTATTTTAGGCTAAAAAATTTGTTATTAATAGAAAATTATTTATTCCTGCTCTTGATATGAGAGAAATTGACATTTCTGTTTTCAAGTATTTTTTTATCCTTTGTTTTTGTTAATTCTTAAAAATTGAATGCTATCAAACTTTTAATTTTAACGTCTCCAATGAGTCTGGTGTTAAAAAATTGAAATTTCCAGTTCTCACAATGTTTATCATAAATCTTGATTCTTTCCTTGGTAATAATCGGTAAATGGGGAGGGGGAGGGAGAGGAACAAGATAAGCAAACGAAGTAAGTAAATTTCAACTGGACCATGGATTATATTCTTTACTAATTAACTAATTTCACTTATTTTTCAAACAAAGACATATTCTTATTTTATAAGAATGATTTTTTAAAATTTTAATTCATGTTTATTATTTTTTATAAGTCTATTGCAATAATGTTATAATGGGTTCGTATTTTTATCATTTTGGATTCTGGTTTATTATTATTATTTCGTGATTTTTTTCAGTAAGTTCAGTTTCAGTAGTTAATTCATGTCTCGCCAGTATTTATAAAACATTTACTAATTTTTTGAATAGTTTTCGAGGTTCTGAAAAACATTCTGATTGTTTGTGTCATTGGTGGATTGATGAATTACTCGAAATTACCCTCAGAATGATGACGTATTTGTCCATTTTTCGACTACATTTACTGATGTTTGCACGAATAACCGATAATAAAAGCTTTTTTTTTTTAACGTTGAAAGAAAAATAAATTCTCAATGTTTTTTTATCTCTAGAAATATAAAAGAGTCGACATATAAAGTATTAAAATTAAAAATGTTTAAGCGAACAACTTATTTTTTTGTGGGGATTGACCTATTTGTATAATTTAATTTTGACATATTAATGAGTATTAACGCTTCATTGAGGGATTTTGGATTATGTAGATTGAGTATTGGAAGATTTTGATGATTCTATGGGAACTTAAAACTCAACTCTATATGTTTAACCATACACTATTACTATGTTGTTGTTTTTTTTTTTTCGTTTTTCATTTTTGTTCTTTTATATTTTTTTTCTTTACTCTATTTTTATATTTTTTTTCCCCATATTTTTCTTAATCCAATACGACGTTTCCTATTTTCCCCCTCTTTAACAAACATGGTATAATTAAAATATAAAAATGTAAATTTAATTGTTTTAATCTAAATATTATAATAATATTTTAATACTATTTAATTAAAATCTTTAAAAAATCAGCTATTTTGTACAGGGATACAACAACATGCATACATTCAAATACATGTAAAAAATATAAAATATAAAAAAAAAAATTAGATATTTAAAAAAAGTAATATATAAATAATATAATCGATACAAGCAGTAATTAATAGATATAAAAAAGTAATAAATATTAAAAATAAATTTGTAGATATTTAAAGATTAATCTTTAATATCTCTGATTATCTCAAACTCTCTCTGGCCAGTCATAACGTCCCTTTGGGTATAGCTAAGAAACATGTGAAACCTTCTTCAAATTATTGTAACCAATTAATTTTTTTTTAATTTTGAGCTGAAAACATTTTCATCTTGAAGTGAGATGGATTCCTGCATCAGACATTTCAATCCTATTGTCGAATAACTTTCGCCGATATCAGGGGTCAACTGAGAATTAACATATAAAGGAGGTTGTGAATCGATTAGAATATATCAATATGGTTCTCAGGTAGTGCGTCGACTTTCGATTAGGTCGATGTTCGAGTGACCTCTTATTCGATTCCTACGATACAAGGAGTTGGAAATATATAAAACATAAAATCGTAAAAAATAAAAATATATTGATAAATAATGATTAATAAAAATTCCATAACGAATTTTTGAACCTGTTGTTTTCTTATAGTTAATATTAGGTACGTGTTCCAACTTTGAAAGATTTTTCAAATATGGATCCAATATTATAAATTATCCTTTCAAATCAAACATGGTATTATACGAAATTCTTTTTACTAAGGATTAATTCTTGGCAATGAATTTCTATATAACGGAAATATTTATTTAAAATAAAATCACAAAGTCAATAAAGGCAGAAAAACGATGTATTTAATGATTCCCTATTTCAATAAAAAACGAAATAAGTTAGTAAAAATTCCCTTTCCTACAATCACCTTGACTCTTTATTCCGAACCTTCGGATCGCGCTTCATTGCTGGAGGAGACCATAATGCCAAACATCAACGATGTCGTACATCCAATACCCGTGGTAATATCCTTTCCAGGGTTACTACCTCCAATAGTTATTCTATCCTCACGCCCATAAGTCCTACTTATTGGCCTACATCTCTCAAGAAACGTACAGATCTCCTAGATATATTTATCAGCTTCCAAATTTCCTGTTCCCGATCCTTTATCGAATCTATAGATGACCTTTCCTCAGACCACAGTCCAGTTATTCTTTCCTTACATTCGAGCTTCGTTCCTAAGTCCTCTCCTCCCTCATTGATTAAAGGACGAGTTGACTTGGACAAATTTCGTAATGATTTGGAAAACAAACTGGACTTAAAAACTCCACTTAAAATTAAACATGACATTGACGAAGCAATAAAAAACTTCACAGACTTTATAAGAATTTCCATATACGACATCACGACTACCAGTAAAATTATTAATACCATACGTACTAACTTGCCAAAGCACATTCGCATCTTGTTAAAGGAAAAACGCAGAGCAAGAGCGAAGTGGCACAGGACTAGATACCCCTCAGATAAAACATATTATACTACATTGATAAACTCAAAACAGAACTTAAAAAACTGAAAATACAAAATTTAACTAACTTAACTCAAAACCTTATGACTACTGACAAATCTTTATGGACGGCCACTAAGAAGCTTCTTAACTCATAAATTTTAATCACCCTCTGCTTACTGAATCACAAACATGGACTAAATCGGACGATGAAAAAACTCAGGTATTCGGTCACCACCTTTCAAAAACATTTGACCCACACCCTGACATTCTTAATTCAACCCACATCGAATACATTGAAGAAGAATTAAACATTCCACTCCAAATGACCCTTCCTCCTAAAGCATTTCATCCTTCAGAAATATCCAACATCAGAAGTTACCTTCCCGCAAAGCTCCCGGTTACGACCTAATTACATCCCATATTCTAAAACATCTTCCTCGAAAATCTTTTCTATTCCTCGCCTACATCTACAATGCTGTACTCAGATCCACTTATTTTCCTGACCCATGGAAATTATCCATAATCAAAATGATTCCCAAACCTCAAAAGTCGCCTGAATACCCATCCTTTTACCGTCCTATGTCTTTGTTACCTATCATGGGCAAAATCCTTGAGAAACTCATCTTAAGACGCCTATCCTTCATTCAAACTACATAATCCCAGATCACCAGTTTGGATTCCGAACATCCCACTCCACTATCCAGCAATGCCATCGTGTGGTTGTTGTCTCGTCTTCATTGGACCACAAAATGTACTGCTCGGGAGTCTTTTTTTATGTAGAACAGGCTTTTGACCGAGTCTGGCACCCAGGACTGCTATACAAGATCCGTGAATTCCTACCCCTTATATACTTCCTCATTATCCGTTCTTTTCTCTCCAACAGATTATTTCAAGTAAATTACAATGACGCTTATTCATCCCTATTCAGTCAGTCTGCTGGTGTACCTCAGGGTAGTATCCTTGGTCCTATCCTTTATACAGTTTTCACAGCTGACATCCCAACCCATCCTAACACTATCCTCACCACGTATGCCGATGACTCATGTCTATTGTCAGTGAACAATGATCCTTACATTGTATCCCAAACCCTCCAATCCCACATCACCACCCTTGAACAATGGTGCCAAAACTGGAGGATTAAAATTAATTCCAACAAATCCCACCAAATCACATTTACCCTTCGTCGTAAACCCATGACCTCTTGCCCAACAGTATCCTTTATTAATTCCCCCTCTAATGCCAGTCGAACAGAACCGTTACTTAGGACTACATCTCGACAAACGACTGACAAGGAATCCTCATACAAGACTAAAAAGACAAGAAACTGCTTGTCGTTTCCGACTATTACAACATTTACTAGACAATAGGTCTAAATTGCCAATCCATTAAAAAAGACTGATCTACATAACTATTATAAGGCCTATCTGGACATACGGAGTTGAGCTTTGGGGCTCTACAAAACTATCAAATTCCTCCCGAATCCAATCCTTACAGTCCAAAATCTTTCGTAAAATCCTTAATGCTCCTTACTTAGTCACAAATCAAGTCATCCATCAGGATCTCAATATTCCATATGTTGCCGATTTGGCCAGAACCTGATAACATTCCTTCCACCATGTTTGTACCATGTTACTATGTCACCTATAGCAAATTTACTTGTTGTATATATGTGTATACAGTTGTAAATATCAATAAATAAATTATTTTAAAAAAAAAGTTAGTAAAAATAGAGTTTATTATTTGTAAATTAGTTTTAAGTCAGACTAATCTATAAAAATCACAAAGTAATCCTAAACGAGGTCCTGTGAACCGTAACTCATACCTTCTATAAAACATTAATTTAGTTTTTTAATGGAAGTATTTTCTAAATCTTTATACCTAATTTATATTCCTTTAAGCAAATAAACCACGAACAACGAAGATTTTAATGGATAATTACCCCATTATGCTTCGTTAATCAAGTTTAGAACGAAATACTTTTTAGAAGGATTGAAAAAAAAATCCTTAAATGCTATTCTATCTCAATTAAACCTTCCGAAACGGGTCTAGTTCGAGTTGTTGAAATCTCACTTGAAAATGCGACTTCATTTTGATTGAAACTGTAAAATTTTTCAGAAAAGTCGTTATAGGAAAGAGAGGATGTCGCACTGACCCCTACACATATTTTATTACCGATTCCTATACTTTTGAAGTTAAAAGGTTGGGATTTAATGGGCAAATGTTATGTTTGATGAGAAAATTTTATGGTTTCAATAGATAGAAAAAAATAATTATTTTTAAATTTCAGCGTTCCCGAAAGAATTGGAAAAAGAAATCCACTATACACACCATCACCATTAGAGTGATACAGATTATTTATCCGATTTTTAAAAAATTCCATTCTTCAGACCTCACTTAAAATGCATTCCCAATACAGAAAAATAGGTTCCCTCAACCTGATTTCCCATCATCCTCTGATATCAACCCTAAGCATCCATGGGGCTTAGAAAAAACAAACATTCCACTGTATTAATCAAACTCCAATTAAAATATTCCACAATAATAGAATAAAATATTTTAATATTGTTTGTAAATTTGGTCAATATAATTAGGAAATTTTAAATTGTATTCCTCTCTCTCTCTCAAATTTTTCATACAACGTCCTTGCCTTTCATTTTCCGTGCGGCTTGTAAAAAGCACAATTTTTGCAATAACTAGTCTTGATTTAGTTGGATATTATTAAAATACTTGTCCAATATAGTGTTGGATATTTTTTATTATTGAATTCTACACCGGGTGACCGAGATTGCAAATCACTGGAGACTTTATTGGCTTCTGCAACAGAAATCGATACTGCAGATTATCATTTGCAGAACCCGATCTTAATACAGTAATACTTAATACAGTCATTATGTCGATTTCAAAACTAAATATTTTATAGTTCCGAATAAAGTACCACGGGAACAGGCTTTATCTTCCAGACAGCATTATCTAACTGTTCCAATAAAGAAATAGTTTTTATAACCGCATAAATAATCCCCTTTCCAATTAATTCACAATTCCCTTATTATGCGCCCGGCTATCTTTCATATTATGGAAACGACCAGGGCCATAACCGCTGCCTGGCCAGATCACACTTATCGCACCCATAATCAAGAACATTTTTTATGTCACAGGATTCAGTAGCGATTTTACATTTGAAGAAATTTCCAAACCGGGAGGGTTATGTGAGATTAATATTCTGGGTGTGGTTCATTAAAAAGCGGAATTTACAGGAATCTTTACTCTTTGGTCCGCAATCAATTACCTTTCATCAAGGAAGGAAAAAGAGTGATGTAAATATCATTGCGTCAAGCTCAACATGACATTAGTAGTAGTAGTAGTATTTAAGAGATTTATCGAAAAAATCGAAGATATCAATTATTTCATGTTTGGTTCACGCATTTACGAAATAACACTTACATTTTATGCATAATTTCCTATCCACCTGTGCTCGAATGTAATCTACTCTTCATAATGGTGTAATAATTATTGGTAATTTCACAATTTTGTCAGTTCTGATGTTTAGATTTGAACAAGCAGGTAATAAAGCATCTCATTTATTTTTATATACTGTTACTTTTTTATCTTTTCTTCTAATACGATAATAAATTATATACGTAACTGTTATGACTGATTGAGTAAAAAACATCCGCACTAATGAAAAACTAGATCCTGACAACTTCTCTTGAATTTATACAATCATCCGTTTGAAAGAATAAATATTTTTCCTAGATTAATAATGTGATAAAACTCTCAGTTGTATCCATTCTTAAAAACATTAAAAAAAAAAAGTGTTTTCTAAACATTAATAAAATAAATTAAGAAACGAGTATTGTAATACCAGCGAAACGTCCCTTCATTAATCCCATGGCCTAGCCTTGGCTATAGCTAGACTATACCACCTTAGCTGGACTGATATCAACACCTTATAATGCCACAAGGCAATCAAAGGGAGAAGACTTAGTAAAAGTATATATAATACATTTTATGTATTATATATGTGTGAAGTACAAATTCTATTTTAATGAAGAGTACGAAAAAATTATAGAAATAATCATGTTATATTTATACACATAACCGTATTACACAAATTAGATATTTTTATGGGGACATAATAACTTTAGTGATACATATGTATATAATAATAATATACTAACTCTGTGAAAGAAGTTTAGTTAATCTAGTGATAAACTAAAAAAAGTTAATATAGGAACAATTCGAAGTAAAAAAAATTCAGTTTTTTTTAAAAATACCTTGCTAAGACGTACGATAATTAACACACCAAAAACGAAGCATTTTATATTCATTTTTTTCGGCAAAATATTAAAATTTAGCGGAGTGTTTCATTAAATAACTACAAGTTTAGTGCCTTAGGTCCTTTAATTTTTGAGTTAAGAGATTAAATATGTGTAAAACTTGGATCCAATGAACTACTAATGATTCTTGCTGAAAATTTTAATGTTGATTTCCTTTTCGATGATTTTCAACTATTAGTCGGTTATTCGAGAAACGAAAAATCGAATCTAACAATTGATAATTCCCCATTTCATCCAACAAGATATGGTGAGACAATCGATATATTCTTTATAAAAATATTCGGAAAATTTACCAATCTGGTGCACGCATTACATACTATTTAATTCACTATTTATCATTTCATGACATTTATTTATTTTTTATTATTCAGAATAATAAAAACTTATTGTTTCTTAACTAGGCTGTTCAAAAAGTCACGCAGAAATACACAAAGACAGATAGACATACAAGCAGACTCACGCATACCTTTTTGGTTATTTAGTGATTGTGCAATCGGAAGGCAAAAAAAAAACAATTTTTGTTGCAATGGAAATTCTTATTTAATAGTTTCTTGACTTGATATAAAATAATATCACTTTATTACTGCCTATAATACAACATCTTAACAAACTATAAATATATAAACCGTGTTTTTACTAATATTTTGGAATAAGATCGGGCAATCTATTTGCAACATCCCTCTGTCATGGCCGGTTAGTTAAAAACCTTTTCTCACCATTCGTCATTAATTAAATTCATCTATTCATTTTACAGGAAGATTTTTTTGAATATTCGGCATTTAAAGCCTTTTCAGACTATTTCAATAAGAATAAGAAACTAGCTGGAATTAAAGACCACTCAATCGTACATAGATATATAGAGTTTAATCTTTAAAGCCTTTTTACAAAAAATTGATATGTAAAGTATCTCTTTCAGTAGGTCGATCTCAACGAAATTGTCGCAATAACATCTCAGGTCTAGACCTGACTTGAATAGGTAATTTAAGATTCGTAGGACATTTCGTTTATGAGCTGGACTGCTCACAGTTACTCACACAGACTTGCAAATCACTTTGCGATACTTGCTTAGTTTGGCTTAGGAGACCTCAAAATGAAAAATGAAATTGACAGAAATTCTGTCAAAAACTCAAATTGGAAAAATTTTGTGAATGCAGTATTTCCCCTAACTATATATTCCATATAAAGAGGTAAGTTTTCAAACGCGTGTAAAAGTTACAAGTTTTTTTTTTTTTTAATTTTATTTCTTAGTTTTATTTTTTCAAAACGTTTCTAGGATGGGCCATCTAGAGATAACAGCTTACTCCCATTTCGAACATACCTAATATTCTCAAACTAATATAGGATAATAGATGTGTTTCTTAATATGGGAGCTATTATATTTTAATGATTATAGTTGTTGAAACGGATAACGAATAGCGATTATAATCCGTATCCATTATACATCCCGATCGGATAAATACCCTGGGAATACAAATACAAAGATACGGGGCTCGGAATGGCCATTACGTGAATCCACTTCGCCATCGGTGGTCAAATAGGAGCTACAATTTACATATCGGGAACAAGATACAGCACATAAATTGAAGATAGCCCCCTTGATGACTTTTAATTTCATCTTTCTAGTCACGAACTGCTATAAGAACCGATTACATTTAATGCCTTCTGGATAAACACGTATCGGAAGGGGAGCATTTACATAAAGAAAGCTGCTGGTGGACAAATTTGTGCTCACTAATTGGTAAAATTGCTAACGGGAATCTGATTATAAATCAACAAAAGAGTCCCTTTATAGTAATTTCATGTTAATTCTATTACACATTCAATTTCCCAAGAACATAATGTCAATGAATACATACACCGATATCTGATTAACTAGACAGACACATACAAGATGTAAATATATGTGCGAATGTATCACGAATTTGTGTATCGTGTGCAATACATTTTTTAATGAAATGGTCTAAAAACCAATAAATTTACACATTGTAACAACTACCGATATTTAAGGAATCTTTAAATTCCCTTTGTTTCAAGGGATTTTCAGTACCTTGATAGCAAAATAGCTTCCCCTTGCACACTGAACACTTCCCGTGGCCAATTCTTGTGATGGAAACCAATTTTTGAAATTAAAACATAAAATATAATAAGTACAGAGAAGTACAATCATTACCATATATCCAGCCCATTTTCAATTTGCTACGTCAGAAATTAATAATAGATAAGCCTTTGAAGGAAAAGAGGGGCAAGTCATTATGTTATCATAAAAATCAATTTTTATTACAAAATAATTATTTAATTAATTACTGAGTGAATTAACTTTAAGTTCTTTATAGCAGTTGGGTATGCTACTGACTAACTAGTTTTAACAGAAAACGCTGTTATTTCTTACCAACATTTTTATATAACTTACCCTAAAGTTTTGAATATCTCGCTCAAAACTCAAGATTTGATTTACACCAGTATAGCATTCATTATTTTCACTACACAATGTAATGATTCATTTTATTATTAACAATATCACTACATTATATTCTATTTATATTAAACATATACAGTTTACATTTCATATCTATTTTTATTTTAAATAAATTATTATTTTAAATCATAAAAACATTTAGCTAGTTCTCTTGTAAATTATAAAAATCATAAATATCTTATGTGAGCCGAATATTCGATATTTTCCCTCAATTAACAAACTGTAATTATTATAGAAACAATATAAGAAGTTAGACCTATATTTACATAAAAATATTACTATGAAAAATAAATATGAATCAGATGGACGTGATTATGATTATAATTAAAAAAGATCCAAGTAAATGTTTTGATAATTTAAAATTGTAATTTATTTAAAGAATTGTTAGCCTATTTTCATATATAAGAAATATAATAATATATGTAAAATGTAAGCTTCATATTATAAATATTGATGGAATATAATGCAATAGTAAAATAGTATGTTTATAAGAAGTTAGTAATAGAATTAATTATGAGAAAATATATTAATAAATTTCAGATATACAATTTGAAAATGAGCAATATTGGTTGACAGGAATGGACGTTTCAGTTGTTGACGGTGAAAGAACGAATATACATGTATAGACCTAAAAGAGTTTTTGTAATGAATTTTCCTGAACTTATTATATACAATTATATAAGAGATTCGTTTAAGTAAATTTATTTATTTATTTGAAAGAAAAAAATCCGAGGCATATGTCATCTTTGAATAAATTACAAAATTAATATAGTGGCTCGATCGGTGAAGCCAAAATCATTTAACTTAGGTACTTAACTTCATATATTATTTCAACTAAATAAAATGAAATTATTCAAATATGCCGATCGGTCGAGAGATAAGCTTGACACAATCTCGTAAGGACAAGTGCTTATCATATCACCATCTAATTCATTGTTTTAATTTTGTTTTAACGAGAGGCGCCAACCAAGATTTAATACATATTGTAAATACAAATTAACATAACATTACATTTCTTTAATATA
This sequence comes from Halyomorpha halys, assembly GCF_000696795.3. NCBI lineage: Eukaryota > Metazoa > Arthropoda > Insecta > Hemiptera > Pentatomidae > Halyomorpha > Halyomorpha halys. The sequence goes on along the minus strand of NW_027111317.1, from coordinate 276,842 downwards.
ATTTTCTTTGAATTAGGAGCATTTGTATTTTTAAAAATATATATAAATTACATTTTTATTGAATTCCGATACTATTCCCATTTGTTGTCAACTACTGCCTATACTTAAAAAATGAATATATATATCTCATGAGGTGTATATAGTTGACCGTAGATTACTAATTGGAGAATATGGTCGAGATTGGTCAGCAAAGGAACAACATAAA
>NW_027111317.1:262260-276587 GCF_000696795.3 Halyomorpha halys | reverse complement strand
TGTATATATTATTTGACTGACTTGAAGGATTGTGTAATACAATTATGATTATAAATAAAATGTCTCCCTGGTGGTTGTAATGGGACTCCTCGATACAATCAATCATTACTTCTCCCCTCCCCCCTCCTCTCACTCCCACCACCATTCAAACCATCTGCAAACGTTCAGGCTTTGTGTCCTTTTTATATGCTTGCTTATATGCATCGATATGCTTAGGCATATAAATAACTAATAAAATGAATAAAAGCACACTACAATGAATAAATAAATAACATACATCCTCTGATATTTAGAAAAAAAAAATGAATAAAATAGAGGCTAAAAAAAGCCTTAGCCCGTGGTACTTTTAATTATTCAATTATCTGCCTGGTATAAGTTATATCGAAGCAGTAAACCTTTTTTTAATTGACTATTAAAAAAAAGGTTAAATTCGCTGTAACAACACTATAAAATATATAATGATTATACACTTTAATAAGTTGTAATTCTAATGGGTGAAAGTAAAGTTCAGTTTTTTAAATAGTACTTTTTTTATGTATCTAACAGCGATTTATGAGCTATAAAAATATTGAACGTTGGGAAAGTCAGTTAAATTAATCATTAGTTCCGCGTTACTTGAACGAGATCATGCTGTGATTTTGTTTTGGAGCTCGTGGAGCCATACATGTCCATTTTTTTAAAGAAAAGGGAGGATAAATGCAAAATTATATGAAAATCTCATCAAGTAAAATAATTATAATTTTAATGTTAACTTTTCTATTTATTATTCATGAAATCTCGACTTTACTAGCCTCTATACAACGAGTTCTTCCACATAATGATGTTTTAAAAATCTTTTTGAGTCAATTAAATATACCTCTTATAAAAATAGAGAAAAATAGTGAACAAACCTATATACAATGAACTTCAAATTATCTCTCCAAAAAATAATTTACATTTGTGCAAATAAATTTTGCATTGGCAACCTCTGTACAGCAATAAGGCCCTCTATACAACAGACAATCTATGTGCTCACTGTGGTAAAATAAATAGAGCTTTCCTTTATGATTCATTGGAATCATTCCGAGTCCCTATGCAAAATTCCGCTCCTTCATGATCGTGTTTAGTCTTGGAGGAGTTTACACGAGAAGATTAATATGCTAGAAAAGGTGAAGCTAAAAAGGCGGGCCTTATGCTGAACTCCGGGGGCGAGGCAGAGAAGTAGAAGCCAATCACCGTCTCCCATTAATTTTGTAAATTTACTATCAAGTTTGTGCCACGATTTTACTGGTTTTGCAAAATAAGGCTGTTAAAAAATTAAATTCCAATTACGACACATTTATTTTTCCACTTATTAAATACATTAATCGTCCCAACCAGGTAAAATTAAACAAAATTCGTATTATAAAGGTTAATGAATAAGGGTGTGAACCTCAATCTTTAGTCATTGTAATCTCATTATAACGAACCTCAATGTGAAGAATAATTCCTCCTTGTAACTAAAGTTTAACAACTCTATCAAATTCGTTGTACCTAAGTTCAACTTTAGTACTATAGTTAAAATTTAAACTGTCGGAAAAAATTTCAGTTTTCTTTTCTTTTTTTTCTATAAAAAAATTTATGAGTGATAAATGAAAATCATCTGAATTATTGAACTTCACTATTTATTGAAAATTTTGTTTATTCTTTGTTTATTTGATTTATTTTTTATTTATTTATATCTTGTATGAAGTTATGTATTTTCATTAATTTATAGTCTAAATATGACTTCTATTTTCACATCATTATATTTTCTCAAACACATTCAAAATGTTTACGTTACGGGACAATCATTCCCTGTCTTCACACTGACAACATTACAAATTCAAAGATTTAAGACTGTTTCTCTTATCATTTCACCATTATCTATTGTCTTTATTATTTGTATTTTTATTTTTATTATCTTTATTTTTATTTTTATTTTTATTTTTTATATTATATGCGATATAACACGAGGAGGGCCCTCACCTCCGGACTCAAAATAGCTCCTACATGGATAACTCATATGTAAAATTAAAAATAACAGGTAACCTTAAAATACCAAAGGTAGTAAAAGGAAAGACACAACACGAATTACTTTTTCTTCCTTACACAGTAATGCACTACTAATTCACATTTTATTTCTGTTTTTTTAGAGGGTTCGGAAAAAAAAAAAAAAAATTAATAAATTTTGTTACTATGCAATCTTAATTTCATTTAAACATTATACTATATAATAACTTACAATTTTAAAAACCCTTCATCTTATAGTGTAGACAATGTCAATTTTTTAATTTAATCAATTTTTTAGTTATAAAAGAAATTTTTTTAAATTAAATTAAGTGATATTATGTATAAGTACAATATTTGTTAATTTTTCAGTTAGTAGCTTTGTGTTTCTAAACAAAACACGCTATGGAGATGTAAATAAAATATATTGATATGACAAAAGAAAGTAATCTCTGCCTATAAATAATTATAAATTAATTAAATATTAATAAAAATTAGTAATAGGTATATATAAAATAACACAATATAATATCAAATAAGGACTTAGATAATTACTACCTTCTTATTAAATCATCCGAAAACTATAGATGGGATTATCAAAACCAGACTTTTTCTATACGACTTTTCCGAATATATTATTTTGAGAATTTTTGGAAAGTTTAGGTTCGAAATAAGTCAATCCTGTTTTATTTTATTCAATTTAGCAGACATTTATTATATTACATATGCAACTAATGTTAATTTCAGTAAAAAAACACAATGTTGTTACTAATATATGTATTACCAATTACGTTATATCTGAACATATTTCTGATGAAGAAAAGCATTGAAGAGGAATAACTCTCATTTAGACTTAACGTTCGAAAATATTTATTTTTCTAATTCAACACAAAACATTCTTAATGAGCTCTAATTTTTTTTTTTTATTCAACCATATAATTAAATATTTAATTTTAAAAAAATGTAATATTCAGAAAATCCCTTCATCTGTAGCATTGATCAAATAAAATTACCCTAGACTCGTATTATTATATTATACCATTATAATTATATTCGTATTATAATATTATAATTAATTATAAGCCAATTGAATAAAAATGTATGTATTTATTATTATACAATGCATCCACAAAGGGAAATTACAACTACATTGTTTGATGTGTGTAACGTGGTTACCCCGCTGAATTATAAAATAGAAAAAGTAAATAACTAGGAATCCAGCAAATATACAAATTGTTAATAAATTTGATAAAGTCCCAATAGTAATTTAGGATATTCCTGGAAGTATCTTTATATACCTATGTTTGTAATTTATATACCTTAAGACACATAAAAACGCTAACAATTAATGCTTTAAAACAAAATTAAAAAAAAAAATCCTATAAAACTTTTTACTAGAATAGTCATAAATTAGTAATTAACTAGTCTTATATCTATTAATTAGTCTATCTTTGTAAAATACAATTAGAAATATACCTACCGGGTTCTTAATAATATATATAAATGCATTTGACGTTATTCATCCAAAAAGAATTTTTCAAATTAGGAAAAGTTCAAATTATATTCTTCTGAACATTGTTATATTTAAAAAACACCAACGATATGCCTGTGTGTGATTTTAATATATTTGTCAATTATTTATTATTTTATACATATGCGCTTTTACTATTAGCCAATTTATAAGAAATATTAAAAGAAGGATAAGAAGAGATTAAAATAATTCAAATTTTAGTAGAAATTTAAAAGAAGTAGTAATATAGGTGAAAGGATAAAATAAAAATATATTTTAGCGTCCAAAAAAATATTATTATTAGTATGGAGTTTTTATTACATATTTGTTTTTATGCACTACAAAATATATATAATAGTTGAAATATGCTGTGCAGTTACTTTTCGAGTTAATCTATTTAATAAACATGAAATGTTAAAAAACATTTTCAATATTAAAATATTATCCTAAATACGATGAAAAAAAAATATAGGATGGCTAAAATAGAAACGGATTTCTTCTGTACAACGTGTCATCTTGTATCAACATTAATCCATCTAAACAAAATTATTTCCTCCATCTCTCCACCTTTGTTTTAATCCTCAATAGTGTACCTAAACAATATGGTGCCTGGGAGGAAATTATTGTTAGCTGTAGTTCATTGAAATTATTGAAGCCCTTTCATAAAAAACTATAAATAAATAAATATACCTGCTATTTTAACTTAAAGAAAATAACGTGCTCGTCTGGTGGATAAAATAATGTATTTTTTCAAAATAAAGTTATAAGTTAAATAATGAAAAAAGGGCCATTTGCCGTGGACGGGTCTCCCCCTCCGGTTTCCTTGGTCAGCCATTGTTAATCCAAATAATCTATTTTATGAAAATATCGGACAGAAAATACAATAAAGTATCACTATCATTAATTAATTTGTAAAATTTGCATCATAGTAGTTTTGTTATGAAAAGCTTGATATCTGGTTGGATAATTATTAACTAAAAAAAATTATTTTTTCTTAGTTACAAGGGCAATGATAATCGTCAGTAGTTTTTTGCCCTCAAATCTAACCAACAACAAACCCAATAATGTCTAATATTTTAGTGTTAATCGCTCTGGACCAAATGTTTACTACGTTGGTAACCAACCATCTTTGATATATTTGTATAATCACTATAGTTAAAGAATTTTTTATTTTACGTTAAAAACAGAAAATTATTTTTTATATTTTGTATAAACGGCTACAATTATAATTCACTATGTATTGTTCCGCAAGGCTATCGTACTTGTGGAAACATTTTGAATCATCTACCATTTCGGTACTTCGAATCTTGATGAGTACCTTGATTTTTAAATATGACAATCACTGTTTTATTTGTTTTTATTATTGTAATGAAACTATTATAAGTTTTTTAAATTATTTAAAAAAATGTAAATTTATAATAGATATCTTATTCTTAGGACTTTTGCTAAAGGGTGGCGAGATAGGTCGCCTTCCAAGGGCGTAGATACAAAGAGGCCGCAAAATTAACCATAAAAACATTTTAATTTTCAAATTTAACCATAAATAAATGGTTTTTACTTTAAAACAACAAGCAATTTTATAGAAATACTAAAATATTTGTTTAGACTCCTTGGTATTAGAGAGCGCAGGTTTTTCAAACTCGCTAAGAGCACAGAGGGGTCTTTCTACGGTTCTTGTGGAAAACAATCTGTTGTTTATTTTTTAATTTATAGATCACTGCAGTAACCAGCAATCAAATTTACAATATTACTGAACTTTATTCATCTATCCTTGTGATGATAAATTGTTTTCAATTATTTTATCAAGAAACAATTAATTGTAGAACATATTTATATAATTTTATATTTTTCTTACTTTTTACTATAATTTTATTAAAGTTACTAATAAAATATTTTTTATAAATTTGTTGTAACATTTATACTATCCAATAGACGTATAATTTATTGTATTGCCAAAAAACAGAAATACAACTCATTTGATATACCTACTTATAAAAATCTAAATAAATATATTTCAGTATATTTTTTTCAAATCTCTGCGAAGGTTGAAAAATTTATATCTCTTGAATTCATTGTCATAATGAACTGATATCATTAATTATCAAAAATCACAAAAACCTATGGTCCTTCAACACCTTTTTTTTAATTACACTTAATTAAATATGCAGATTAGAGATTATAATATCAATAGATCAACATTCTATAAAAATAATATTTGTCTTGAGCATTCCAGTCATTTTTTATTGTTGATCTCAATAAAAACAGATAACATCTTGCTTATTCAAATATTTACTGCCTGATACCATTAAAAAACTTTATGTGCAATATTTTTAATTGCAAATTACTTGTTTTGATTACTGTGACATTAATTGCTTAAACATTTAACGGACCTGATCTTTGATATTAGACAAGTCGTAAATTTGTATTACTGGTATTTATATTTAAAACAAAAACGACTAAATGCTAGCACATATGATTTGAATAGCAATTTATTTTTGATTGAATAAAATAATTTCACTTCAAAATAATAATGTTTCAAATATTAGTTACATTCTATTTTAGTATTTTTTTTTTAAATAGAGCACGTTATAATTGTTAAAAGAGTCAACAAAATAATAAGTAAAATATCTGTTCAAACTACTTTTTTGTAAAATTAAAGAATTTGATGTTTCATAAATTTAGAATGAATTTTTAAGAACTTTTTTAAAGCAATATATTAGGCTTTGTTAAAAAGTAATAAAATCTAACTAATAATTTGTTAAGCATTCTAAACTAAATGTTTATTAATTCTGGAAATGTTATGACTAAAATAACGTAAGTTAAAATATACGTGCTTATCTTCAGGATAAGTTAACACGTGCTATCAGATATTCAAGTACCTTCCACATCAGTAATTTTAGTACCTACGCCTGTTTAGTGATTTAGTTTTAATATATCGTTGCACTACGTTTTATAAATTGGAAAATTTAGGACATAAGAAAGTGTTAAAGTAACAAAGGTTTTGGCGACTTTTTTATAATTAATTATTTCAGTTCTTTATAGCAATAACCACAAGCTATCTAAATTTATAAAAAATACAGATTGAGATTTCTCATTATTAATATTTAGTGAATATTATATGTGTTTTTTTACAATAAAATAAATTATACATCTATGTTACATTATAAATCGTACAAACAATGTATAAAAAATACTTTACCAGGAACTGTAATAAAGTCATGGTAAAAAGTAACTATTATAAAATTATACAATTATTTTCATAATTGATTGTTAGAAAAACAAAAACAAATTGTAGGCCATTTTTCGGCATAGAAATAAATAATTAAAGCTCAGTAACATTAAAAATTTTGTTGGCAGTAACTGCAGCGGTCTAAATAATTTGTGTTTGAATGCTATCTACAAGGATGATATAACTAACGTATATGAGACAATTATTATTCATATACACTTATTTTTTATTTATAATTAATAAACACACTTTATTAATTATAAATAAAAAATAAGTGTATATGAATAATAATTGTCTCATATACGTTAGTTATATCATCCTTGTAGATAGCATTCAAACACAATGTTAATAAAAACTTTAAAAAGTTTCAATGTGACAGTATAATTAAGAAAACCAATAATAAATATCATATTTAACAATCAAGCTACTCCAGATTCAAATAACCAAAGGTAGATAGATGATTTGAAATGTCTCTGTAAGTGCGGAAGCCGTACGGAACAATACTTCATAAATTATGATTGTAGCAATTTTCACAAAATTAAAAACAAAATCATCTATTTAGAACGTAAAACAGATAGTTAATATTTAAGTCCTCCGTAAGATTAATTTTAGGAGTAGGCGTTCCCTCCACATGAGTAATTATATACCTACGCGAATTTCGTAATTTAGTTTTTAATATATCGCTGCACTATTTTTTATAAATTGAATAAGAATAATTGATTTTTTCTTCGTCATGCATCATTTTTTAAATAAATGTATGCTTATATAAAAATTAGGACTATCTTGTTAGCAATGTTGTTGGAATATTCATAAAATTAATTTTGAACATTATCACAGTAAATTATTAGGAAAGTTATATTTAAAGAAGTTTATGCTCTTGTAAATCTCTAATAAGCTCTCAACAAATGAAAGAATGAAGATAAGTATTGTATATTTCCGGTTTTAGAGGTAAATTATTTTCTCGAGATATAGGATAAAAGAAGATAAGGCTTAAAATGGGAAATAAATAAAACATGAATGTAAATGAGAGACATAAAATGTCGCTACCCTTACCGATATCTAGAAAACTCTTCAATCCTCCGTTTAGTGTGGTTATCTTGTAGTCCAGATCTAAGATTGTAGAGATGCCCAACTTTATCAGAATCGCTTCTTAAATTAACGGTTGTTTCTGGAGGAAGGATTTGAAAATATACGTCAGAAACGTATTCTAATCAGTTGATTTGTAAAGTCGTTAAAACTAAAAAACTCTATTTTCGAATTCAAATTTTTTAATTCGTACTTTAAAATCAAATAAAGTTTCAATTAAATATATTTTAATTTACATTTATACTTGAATATATTCCTAACTTGTCTACTATAACCTCTGTATTTTTTTTAATAAATGCTTATTTAGATATTAATTGATTACTAATAGTCTCGTAATCATAATTAATCCTACAAAATGGCCACTTTTTTGTCCTATCATTTTATTTTTAAACTTGAATTAGATAACATTAATAGTAGTGCTTCTTACCACGATTTTCAAAAATCAATCCAAAATTTTTACATTTTTTAATAAACAAAAATAAAATTTGCTTGAAATATAATAAACTAACATATGGCTATTAAAGATATCAAATAGGAGATGATTAAAGGATTGTAATCTGATTAGATGCTTTTGATTTAGCAAGATTAAAAAATTAACTGCTTATAATAGTAAAATATTATCAATTTGGCCCATTTAAAGGCTATACATAATGGTGATCTAAGTAAACATTGGTATCATAATAACAATCAAAAAGATTTAACACGATTAAATGAAAAATAAATATTACTGAATAAAACGGACAAATTAAGATGTTTTAAAAACCTAATACCAAATTAAAAAAAATATATAGAAATTAGAACGTTGGAATTATTTTGAGATGATTTTAAATATTTTTCTTTATTTTATCTTGACAGAGATAAGAATATTCAAATAACAATTTCAATCAATGTTATTAAAAGTATAGCATGTTCCAATGGTTTTTAAAATCAATCAAATTTTGTATAAGATTCAATAAATAATTGTCTTCACACACAGTAAACTAACCTATAGCAAATGAATGATTCCAACTGGGGATGGTTCAAGGGTTACGATTTGATTTGATTAAACAAGTTTCCTGGATTAACTGTTAAATATTAATATCCATACACACACACACATATATATATTAATATTAATATTAGCGGTGAAATATTAATATGTCCCCTGGTCAAGGATATCATATAATAGCAACCATCCATACCATATTTACAATGAAGTTTCGATATGGTCAACCCAGAAAAAAAACCTTGCTACAAAAATGAACTAATGAAGATTTTATTTTAAATACTTTTACACCGATTTCAACAATAACAATACTTTAGATTTCTTTTGGAATCATTTCTAAATTTCTTATTTTCCTTTTATCTTGACAAAGAAAGGAGTAGTTAGTAAATAGCTCATGGTATTAACGTTATAGCTTATAACACTGATTTTTGAAAATTAATCAAGTTCGAATATGGCTATTGAGACATGTTGTTTATTGAAACAAGGATAAGATTTGCTTGAAATACAATACATTTTAATTGTGTGTTATAAATTTTAATTAAGTGTCCATATGACAAATTTCAAATGGAAATGCTTGTAAAGAAACTACAAATTGTAGAAATACTTAACAATGAGGAATATTAATACGAGAAGATGGGGAAACCCGAAACGTTAATATGATCATATTCTAAACAAAGTTTATTTTTTAACCTCAACATCTTATTAAAAATAAACTAACCTATAGTTGTTGAATAACTCCAGCAAATTGGATGGTTCAAGGGTAGCGATCAGTTTTGTCGCCTTTAATTGACCAAATTTTAGAAATTGACTGTTTTTTAATGGTAAAATATTATTCCATCAGTAAAGTAGAACCGCGCTTAACCGGCTCTCTAGTTTAACCGACTGTAAAAAAGAAAAAAAATTGAGACTAACACTAATTTCGAAAAATAAAATAAAATAGCTAATTGACTTAGTGAGTGCTATTAAAAGTCCTTTATATATAAATTAAATCGTATATCTAAAAATATTAAATTGCTTTAATGTATTTAATTTCATAATATACTAATAAGTATTGCTTTAAACTATGAATGAGTTAATTAATTGGTACATAAATTAGTTACTTAGTTCGGTCCAACAACAACATTGTTTAATAACTTTGTAACTACTATTGTAAAATGAAAAATCATTTGTACACAAATTAAATCATATTTTGAAATTACTTTTTATTTAAAATAATTTTAAATTGGTCTAATACATTTAATTTCATTATATATTAATTTATATATCACTAATGTATGATGGGATTTATTAAATTTTTATTTGTATCTGATATATGCGTTAAAATAATATTAGAGTTTTTCACTCCCATATTCTGGATTAAACGGCTCTTCCGCTAAGGTGGCGAGTCTCGGTACTGATTAGGCGGTTAAGCAGAATTCTCTTCTTTTTTTTAATTCTCGTATTTTGGATTTCTTTTTGGAATTATTTTCGCCCTTCTTCATTATTATTTTTTTTTTTTAATAGAAAGGAGTTACGAATAAAAAGTTCATACAATTAAATAATCTAAGCGATTAAAAATTGAACACAATACTTCAATCGGTAATATTTTATTATGAATCTGAAAAAATGTATTATCTTATTTAGATTAATAAGGAAGTTCGTATAGAAAACTAAGTATCAATTAGGTTTTAATGTTTACGAAAGTTGTATCCAAAAAGATCGCCCGGTGAGAAGTAAAGCGGCCGCATCCTTCCTGCACGATGTACTGGAGCCAACTGAGCGGAGTGGGGAGGAGTTAACGGTACTCCGGCCTAGGCCACGCCCACCAACCCCTCCCCCTCGAAACTAGGGCACTGGGTAGCGAGAACATCCTCAGGGGTAGGAAAGGGAGAGTTTGAGGGTGGGGCCAGGAGGCGGGGTGGGGGGATAACGGGCGCGGCCCAACCAGGGCTGCAGTGTCTGTGACGCTTCCCACCAGTAGTGACCTATGGTAGTAGTGGTGTGTGTCCTGTGCTTCTAACGGACCGCAGTCGCAGGAGTCCTCCCTCTTCCGATACTGCCAGGTAAACAATAGCATAGTATCTGCTTCAAGCTGAGTCCGCGGTTAAAATTATAATAAAAAAAACTACTCAAATCTCACCTTCAAATTACGATGAAATTACAATATTAATAAAATACAACACCTAAATTATTTTTAAAATATGCTTAAAATTCCAATGAACTATTTTTAAATTTTACTTTAAAATATTATCATAAATAATTCATTGTTTATGAAATATAAAATAAAAATCTACAGTTATTTGTTGATAACAATCACTTATTTCAGTATCCATACTAGAATTTTTAAAATTTATTTATTGTTACAATTTTTTATAATTTGTGATAACGTCGTTTGATATGTCAAAGAATATAAAAAAGAAAAATCGTCCGAGCTTCTGATTAGGATAACGATAAAAGGTTGTCATTAAAAAAAAAAAAAATTAAAAGCGGCAGTAAATTTAATCGTAGAAAAATATAATTGAAATTAAATATTTTTAGTTTTAATTAAAAACAAAATATTAAAAAAAATTATTTATTTTATTAATGACAAGAAATTAATCCAAATGAAGCAATAGGCACTAAAATAGTTTTTATTTAGTTTAAAATACATATATAGTATTTATTGAAAATATTCAGAATGTTTCTTTGAAAATTTGGATTTTAGCACACATTTTTGTTAAATACGAACAACCCAAATCTTGGATTTTGTAGCGTTATAAAATTGTTTTCTATTCTGTTCCGAATACGAAAAAGTTATAACTAAATTTGTGACACGAATAGCTAAAAATTTAAATTGATTAATTGCGGAAATTAAAATTTGAAATAAGCAGCCACCTTAAATCGGCAATCATAATACAAACACAGCTACTGAAATTTTCATAAACATCATTTTGGACTGATGGAGATTGGACTGACGATTTCGCTAAAAAGATAAACAATATGATAGGCATATTCTGAAAATAAATATATAAATTAGAAAGAAATAATAACAACAGCAGTTAAATATCAAAAAAAATAATTATTTCATTTTTCTGTAACAAAAAATTAGTAAATTGTATTTTCAAACATAAATATAAATATATTAAGATCATTAGACATTTTTAGTTCCAACCATATTCTGAATTTCATAATTTACCGTTTTGACAATTTAAATGTATTTATATAAACTTATGTATAGTGATTTGATTGCTCTGAGAATTTTAGCCTGTTAAAATTGTAAAATATTGTAATTAATTTTAAAATTTATTATATTTTTAATGTCGTCCTAAAAAACTATAATACTTGTTTCTAAACATTCTTATATTATCGTTCTTTTAATTGCTCAATGGGTATACAATCAGATTCGATCCAATTCAAAATGATTTAAAAATAAATACTACGATACTATAAGAAAACATTATAGCTATTTCTATAACTTATTTATAACTATTCTTCTTTTTTGAGTTTTCCTATTAGATGAGAATCATCCGAAAAAAAATATGAAAACGGAAAATCGAAACGGATTACTCCTAGAAGCTAACGGAATGGCGAAGCCCTAGTTCGGGAAGTGCATGTAGCTAATTTATCAGGGCCTCAGGTAGTGGGCTACAGTTACCCAACGCATTTATAACTTCGCCCCATGTTATAAATCCGCCTACAAGAAAGCCGGGGTATCGATAAGGGAGCGACCCGAAGAACAACCCTTCTCGGAAATTTTAACGGCCTTTGGCTTCAGATCTTGGACTGACATATGTCCAGGTCGTAACTGGTGACCAGTGCCATGTTTTAATGTAAATTGTACATTCGGATATGCAATTTAACAGATTAGGAGATGATTAACTAGTTGTCATTAATCTGTTGATCTATGATGTTTGCAATTGTCAATAATATTATATATATATATATATATATATATATATAACGTATAATATTATATAATAACAGTCGCTTTCGGTATTTTAAGCCGCGATTAACAAATTGATAGCTCAATGTAAAATCCAACCCTATAAAACGGTCATTTGCACAACGGAATAGCTTTTCAAAACAATATGCATAAAACTGCTGAATTTACGACTTTTCTGATTAAATTGTTAAATAAGTTAGTAGAGAATGTCCAAGGAGTCAGAGAGCGATAAAACGAGAACGTGGTATCTTAAAAAAAAAGTCTCTGAATGCTTCTTCGCTCATTAAATTAATTTTGAAAATGTTATTTATTTTTATTTTATATTTTTTTCAACTACTTGTTGTTTGTTAAGAAAACGATTTCCAGCACCTCAAAACTTATTCCTTTACGACTTTTACAAAAATATTTCTGTTTTCAGGTTCGATTATTTATGTTAAAACGGCTTGTAAATTTTATTAAGACCGTTAATTGACTATCGCTTCCTCTGTAAAGAAATAAAAACCTGGCTCAGAGAGTTATAAATTTTTTAGTACAGACTGTTCAGAGTAAATAGAAGGGATGAATATTAAACTGAATAGAGCCGTTAGCTTACACTAATTAATTTATTTATTATTCGTATAGACTAGAATCCTATAAACAAAATAATATGAAGATGGATTGAATTATTTTACGAATAAAAGAATTACTGTATTTATTTATTCAAGCTGTTCCCGGCCTCGTGATTTGGGTTTTATTTGTAACAGTACAAAATTTTAGCTTTTTATATCTTGGACGATAATTTTCCCAATGTTCACTCTCTTGTGAGAAAGAAAAATGAAGACAAAAAATATGAAATCTCAAAGAAAGCCGCAGAATCCACAAGTCGGTTACTGTCAGAGAGACTTCAACGGTGGGCGACGAAATGAAGATCGCCTCCAAAGGATGGTCAGCGTTCCGACTTATTAGAAGCGATTAGAAAGCGTTGAGGGGTTACTTCCTCTTGGTCCAGCGTCTCCCTAATAACGGGATACGCTCTTTTAGAACGTTTGACAGGAAAGTGAAAACGACGGAAACGGCCCGTGAAGATGTCACCGAAAACTTGGACAAAATGGATCTGTATTGTAACTGAGGTTTTTCCGCAAAACCTTTTCTTATTCTATACTTGGGTTTTTTGCTATTTGTGTGGGATTCGTGGACAATATAATACAATTAGACATGTTGATTATTAATAGTGCATAGGTCATACACCATTTGGGAAGCAAAAATAAATAGTTATGAAATTATATAACTAGAAAACAATTAAAACATTATATATATTACCTAAATTAGATTGATGTTAACTGTATTAAGTGTCGATTTCATACGGTTGGAAAATCCAATATACTTTTCAAAACCTTATTTAAAAAAAAAACTCTTTCAAACTAAATTAAGTTAGGAAATAAAGTATAAGCATAAAACATTTCTAGTTATGAATGATTTGTTAGTTAAAAAATTATCTATCTAAAAAAAAGCAAAGAAACATTTCTGGTATAATAGTGGCATCTTCACACTATATCTTTCCCCTTAAGTCATTAAGATTTATTTTTTATTATTATTTTTTTCTATTTCCAAAAAAAAAAAATATAAATTT
>NW_027111317.1:200232-262130 GCF_000696795.3 Halyomorpha halys | reverse complement strand
TTCTCAAACCAAGTTTCGTTTTTTCAGTATTTAAATCTCACGTCTCATGAGGTGGAGAATACAAAGTATACAATGCCGCATTTTTTTTCTTCCTTTTTTTGTGTTCGTTGCAGAAACTTTACAATTATTGCGCTTATAAGTTAATGATTCAATATCTAGTTTATATCATCCCAATCACTAATTATTATTGCAAAGTTGTCATCCCTCAATAAAAAATACAGAAAAAGTTTTTATTTATATACTTGTTGAATTATTTTTTTTAGTTGAACAAAAATTAAAATATTTTCGGATCCGTTATTTTTTGAAAATGAAAGGATATGAAAGATAAAAGTATACTTACAAACAAGTGACAATTACCTTAGATACATATTTGAACTACTTGAAAAGTTACCTAATTAATTATTTGTATCTTATTTTTGATTTTTGCCTGAGATAAAAAAAAATCCAATTTTTTATAAATAAATGTGTAATATTAAATTAATAATTAATGCAAAATATAGTCCCTGAAGGTTACTTTTTTTTAGTGAAAAGAATATTACTGAAAATTCAATTATTCTTGTATGTTATTATCATAAAATTCAGATTAAACCTTAGTTGTAAATATCATGAAAAATCATTATCTAAAAATATTTTCTAGTACTAGTACTATCATTCATGAGATTCATACATCTTCAAAATCCTCAATGGGATCTTCATACATAGTTATAGTGCACGTACCCAAACGTCACAAATAAAACCAATCATGAACGAAAACTAAAACTATTGCATATTAAAATTAAATTCATTGTCGTTTAAAGAAAAAAAAAAATAGAAATTTCTAAATTTTCTGTAGGATTTTTTTTCTTTTGCTGTGCTTACGGTATCTGGCTTCTCTTCGCTAAATTAATTTCCCATAGAATTTAAAGTTAAGATATAAAAACCATTCATGTTAACTAACAGCCGTTATATAATGTCGTGTTGTAATTCACTGAAGAAACCCACACGTTAAAATTTCATTGAGTCAATTCGTGGAGAATTCAATTTTTCGCATCACACACTTTTTTTCTTTTTATTAATATATATTTTTTTATTTATTAAATTTTGTCATGTCAGAAATACTGGGATATTTTTTACTTCCAATTAATAATAAAAATTGGTATCTGGGGAGGATGCCTGGAAGCGTTCGGCGTACGAAGGGTATTTTAATACGGTCTTAACAAGCTCCCGAGCCGAGATCTTGGTTTTTTGGGTGGTCCGCCCAAACCCGCACGTCCTTCCTAATTGACAGCGACCGTAATTGGCCCTTTGTGGTTCGCTTTCTCGCGGTTTTTCAACTGTCCCTTCCGTTTTTGGTTTTTCCCTCTGTCCCGTTTCAAACCAGGACCGGGGGCCAGATTTCTGTCGTCGATTGCATAAAATAGAACGGAGCCCCATTACGCTCACCTACAGTAGCTTTAATAATTTATTCGGCCATTGTGCAAAGAGTTTGGCGTATTAATTTTTAATCAAAAGTAAAACTTCATAGGTTTGTTCCTTTGATGCATTTGGATATTTTCACTCATTCATCAGTTTTTGGGGCACTGTAAATTTGGAAAAAGCTACGCTTTATTTCAGAAAACCATTGTTGGCTAGTGTCATCGCTTATCCACAAATTTAGCTACAATAAATTTTATACTTAAAAAATATATATAAATTCCATAACATAGATTACCAAAATTTAATTAATTTTAACCAATTTATATATAGGTAAATAAAAAAAAAAAAAAGTCTGGAAAGTAAGATAGAAATAAAAATAAATATTCATAACGTTATCTGTGGCAACTAATTTGCTTTACGATCAAATTTAAGATTTGAAGAACCAACTATTTCTGATCAGACATTTCTCTATACTATTGACGGAAACCACAAGAATTTTAGAAGTTAAGCAACAGTATCTGACTGAAAACTTTTATTTCTGTATACAATGAATTTATTAAAGTATGAACTTCAAATAAGTCTGCGGATTGAAGACTGATTACAATACTACTGATGCTAATTATAATAATTGGAACTTAACCAATTAGTTAAAAATGTTCATTGAGATTAAATATATTTATTAATGACGTCAGTAACACACTGTGCATAAAAATGAAATTTCTTAAATATAATTTTTCATTTATTAAAGTTTACACTATTTAGTCCCAATGAATCGATTTAGTAAAAAAAAAAAAAAATATCACTCCTTGAATGGACATGATATAATTTCCGCCCTAGTTGGTACTCATAAATATTGAGTTATATTTCGAAAATAATATATGTAATAAATAAAAATAAGCAATAATTACTTAATTTTGACAAAACTTATCTTTTTATTATTACTGCGCATGTTCTCATTTAAATTTAAATGTACAGTTTCAAAAGATGTAGGCGCGTGATGCCTGACCCGCAGTACATCACTTAGTTCCGTTGAGTCCGCTACGTGCCGCTAGTGTCCTTGTATGTTGACTGGGCCCGTTGTAGAAAGAATAACAATTGCGGAATATGTAAAAATAAATTTTTTAATAAATATTTAGAATACTTAAATAAAAAATAAATGGTTATATATCAATACATTCCTCGAGACTCCAGAAATATAGAGAATTATTTTATATTGGTTTTTTAAAAATAAAAATAAACTGTTAAAAATTTCTATTCAATATTACACATTGAACACTCATTCTGATAATATTTATCTGTATTAAAATAAATAACAAATCGAAGCGGTAATGTGAAAGCACCAATATACCTATTAGTGATTAAATAGTTTTTAAATCTTAGAATACAAACGAAGAGTTCCCTCTAATAATGTTTTAGTTTCGAAATTTATCAAAATGTTTTTTCAGCAAAAAAATCATTCTGATCTAATCTGACAATAAATAAATTTTATAGAAAATTTGTAAGGTTGGTTGCTATATGAAATCCGTGCGTTTGAAATTAAAAAGTTTTGACTCACTTAACAGTATTTAACATTTGAAGGGTCTTCTATGCCAAAACTGAGAATATATTAATTTCGTCAAAGTTACTTTTTTTTTCAAACATAAAAGTTCGAAGGAAAGTTAGTTATAATCTTTCAATAGGAATTCTTGGAATAATTATTTTATTCTTATTTGTTTTATTATAAATTTTTTTTTCAAATCAGCATTAGTTATGATGAAGCGCTTGCCATAAAATTTCACTATTGAAGCCATTTTATGTCCGATTTAATAATTAATGATTAAATTATTGTTATTTAGAGTGGTGGCAGTGGGTAGTTTCTTTACATTCCTGTATCACTTCATTTTGATCTTACATCAAATTTATTTAATGTATTTTTATGTAAAGAAAGTTGTAAATAGCCATAGATAAATACAAAAAAAATATTATTCTAAATAATTTATTTTATTAATTAAACCATTGAAACCTCGTTAGTGCATCCTTTTAAGCAGATGGTGTGATTTGACCAGCGTCCTATATAATGCATACAACTATATACATCAGAGACTGTTGAGTCATTTTAGCCGACATATCATTCCATGACATTATTATAAGCAGGACCAGAACCGTCTATTATCCGCAAAACTCCATGAATAAAAGATTTGCCTCAATCATGGAAATGAGTAAGTCATTTTATTTAATGGCGTTCTAGAATAGGTTTTTATTGTCCATTCTCGGATAAACATTAACTTAATGGCGATGGGTAGCGTTCTGACATTCTACAAGGGACTGGGATTAGTTTTTTTTTTTAATTTCGCAATTTCAAAATATGTCTAAAATAATAATTCCATAAGATTATTATTTTTTAAAAAATTTATATTGTGATTTCTTTGTGGCATGATTCTGACGAAAATGAACAAAAACAGAATTATAGAGTTTCAGGTACGAATAGTTAATGTTATTATTTTATTTCATCACACAATTAATAAATTTCAGGTAAGATTAGAATGATAATAATTTCATTTTTTACTACAATCAACCTGTATAAAATTATTATTGCATTTCATACAGTTTATTTATTTATATGTTATCATATCGTCAGTGTTATCTAAAAAAGAGCTAATCTATACATTTTCAGAAGAGTATATTTTGCACTTTAAGTATTTTTTACTAGTCTGAAAAATTGTTTTGGGATGAAAAACCTACAATATGTTAATTTTTATAGTACTTGGGATTCATGTATAAACCAAAAATTCAATGTAAAATAAAATCTCTATAACTTCTTTTTTTTTATTAGTTTTTATAGTTTTATGAAGTTCTAAACCTTAAATTCATATTTAACTTAGTTTTATATCCTTAATTAGTTTAACCAGCCTAATTGAAAAAAAAAAATTAATCTGAAACTAAAATTTCCTACCAATATTTTTTCTTATCTAGTATTTTATAACATCTCGCGAAAACTTCAGCAAACACAAAATTTACTAGATCATCATATTATTAGTCTATGAGGAAAACTCAATGTTATGTTAATCTTAAAAAAAAATTTGTCTGAATCTTGATGAAAAAAAATCTGCTTAGTAAAATGTACGAATATAAATTGAAAATACGGCAGACAAAACTAATTGTTGAAATCATGTAAGAAGGTCTTTTGAGTAAATTTATGACACCAAATATGACACGAGACATCGTTCATTGCGCACGAACGTTGTAATACTTGTAACATATGCGCAAACTCTTTCGCAATCCTGCGTTGGGCTCTATAACGAAAACGGATTTTGCCACATCAAGATAAGCCCTTGTCATGAGATCAGAATAAAACGTGTTCCGTCGCCTCGCGCTCTCTGCGTAGGCTTCGCTTCCATTTTGTGAGGATATCTTTTTTGGGAGTTTATCATTTATTTATTTATTTTTTTTACTAGAAGGGTAACTTACGTCAGCCCTGAATTTCCTAAGCTCAAGGAGAGCCTATTTGACTCAGGGACGTCTTAAAGACTTTTTCGGACATTGTTGTTAATGAAAATATGAAAGTATGATTTTAGTGGTTTCTGAATTGATGGAATCCAAATTAAAAAAAAAAAATGTATTCTTTATTTTATAGTTATTTTCTGATATATAAATAAAGACTGAAACGCAGTATAATCGGTAATGAATTTTTATAAGTGTATGTTAAAACTTTATGTTATAAATCATATTGAAATTAATTATTTGGTGCTACTAAGATAATCAAATACTATATTTCATGATATGTTAAACATTAATAATACCTATTTGTTTTAAAATTAATAATTTCAATGAATTCAACTTCTGATCAACTTGATATTTTTGTTTTTTATTCCAATAATAATGCAAAATTGTAAGGGACCCAATTTTGAGGAAGACCTTATTTCAAAATATTCCCTAATATTTGAATTTATTAAAAATCTATTTAGTATATCTAAGAATTTTATTTTGTTCTTTTAATCTAGTGCAATATGGTAGAGATAATTTCATATATTATTTAATGCAGACCATTGAGTTATTGTAAAAAAAATCATAATATAGAAATATGACATAAATCAATATTGTAACTGAAAAGAAATAGGATCTAGGAGCTCTCTGGGACGTTTTTACTCTGCTAACCAAGCATATCGTTTTTTTATTCAACATGTGGGAACAGGCTGTAGTTATTAAATTTAAAAAAAAATCCGAATGCGAGTCAACTCTGCCAGTATCAACAGAAATCAACAAAATATTCTGATTAATGAGACTGATAAAAGCAGAAAGTCAAAAACCGGAGCAAAGGATATCTGGATCAGAAGACCGGTCCCAGAGCTTTCTATCAGTGGTGTTAACAATTCGGGTACCCAACGCCTCCCTGAGTGGACGGCTTGTTAAAATGTTTTCTGCCGGGTGAGTCTCATCGGGTACAATTCGGGATTTTCGACTAATGAGGATCCATCCCAGCTGAATTCCTGATTGGCGCCCTATAAATAAAAGTCAGCGGTTCGCCAAAAAGGACTACAGTTTTTTGCACTTATTGAGGATTATAAATGATCAGGTTACCGAAAAAGATAATTCATTGAAAAATTTAAACGATCCGAATCCCTGAGAAGATAAACATTCGCTTGTGTAGTAATTTATATTATATCGAAACTCTATCTCATCCCACAAAAATAATTGAGTAGAATATCGATTTTCTAGCGAATGGTTCTGTATTTTGATATAAAAGTCATAAAAAAAACAATAAAAAAAGAAGAAACAACTTAAAAATTAAAAAAAAAAAAAAATCGAAATAGCAATACTAAGTCCTATTCCCCTAATGAATTCTCTTTATGACAGAAGAAAGTTCGGCATTTGTACATCATATACAACAGCCTACCAGACACTCTTCATTATAATAGGTCCAGTTTTTGCCAATGAGTTTTGACCAAAACCAATTTACTTCGTTTTTTCATTCTCATATCAATTCTTCAATTAGCAAAAGCGAGCTCATAAAGATATCGTTAGAATGGTTATTTGAGGCCGACAAAGGATTTTCGGCGGGACGTCTCGTAATGGCGGTAGCGCAACTTGAAAACTTGAGACTTTTTTGTTTCGCCCTTTCCAAACTAAGCAAAGTTATGCCTCGCTCATTAACCATATTTGGTTATCATGGTCCGTCCTGTTTGTTGGCGGTTTTTGTACATTTGTTTATCATTAGTGTTTTTTTTTTGTGTGTGAGATTCATGAGTTAATAGTGACGATGCATTTTTAGAATATATTAATATTATATATTGAAAAAATGTGTTCAGTGATGTGTTAAATGTATATAAATTAGGATTAGGAACATAAACAAGTAAAAGAAGAAATCTGATCTTCTATTAAGCAAAGATATATTTTGGTTTCTAAGGCCACACTTTTAAAAAATAAAAAATTAGATCTGTAAGTATTCATTCATACCGTATTTACGCGTTTACAAAAATCATAGTAATGATGAAAAAATAAATATATTACAATTATAAAATATATAACAAATATAATAGGAAACTAAGTATAATAATGAATGTAAATGCCAATAAATATAAATTAGTAGATAATTAACAATTGAGCATCACTGTAATACACAGCACAGCAGGCCCAACTGTAATTTGAGGAGGGATCGAAAATGAGTTTCACATTATCCTCATAATTCATTAGTTCCTTTAATTGACGAATCGTAGCTAATAAAACAGATCATGCATGATAGTTAATACATTAAAATTAATTAATTAATTAATCACTGAAAGCTCTTAGCTGGTGATATCATCATTCCTTTTTTTCCAAATCTAAGTACAATAATACTGAAATTCGAAGATAAATAAAAATCGATAAATTAGTTGCAGAACAAGTAAACAACCAAGGTAAAGAAGATTAATATTAAATAAATAAAATGAGTTATTTTGAATGCATTGACACCTCTAACCATTAAAAAATGTGATCTATAATTTGAATTCGCCATAATTTACAATTTCGGAATGAAATATTTCTGGAATTTTTTGACACCTAACTTAAATTTGCAATTCCCGGACTGTGCCGAGTCCAGCCGAACTCTTACAAGGACCAACCAACAAGTTTGTTGTGTCTTTTTTTCTGCACAGCCGCAGCGGCACTTGTTAAACGTTTTTTGTTCTAGGTCCAGGTCAGCTGTTTATTCATCGAATTCTCAGCTAACGATCCCTCTTACGTCACGGCTCTCTGATACCTGCCCGCTCGGGCTTTTTTTTATTGCCACTCCTTAGCGGATCGTCGTCCTCTTTGAATCTTTGATTTTCACTTCGTGATTCGCTCAAGTGAAGTATACAAGTGTCTACTCGGTCCTATTATCTAGAACATTAATGCAATTAAAACAATTAATTATTAATTTAGGGAATTAACCACAAAGTAATTATTAATTGCTGCATTATTAGAGCATAAAATGGGTCCATTAACACCATTTATCTTTTGCAATTTAATGCCTTCATGGTTCCTAATTAAATCTCTGTTAGGTATAGAGGTATAATTTAAAATGAGGGTTATAATTTAATCAGGGTCGGATTACAATAATTTGAATAAATGTAATCTCGAGAAAAAATAATATACATACTCAAATTAACTACTAAATCTGAAAATTAAGAAAAAATTAATATTAAAATTAAATTAATATGTACTATCTAATTTATTCATGATATTTTTCGTATTCTTGTTATGTGATTTATGTTATATTCAGTTATTAACGTCATAAAAGTTTAATAGTTTATACCCGTTGCTGCTTCAAAATTTTCTTATAAAGCCCTCAATTTTTATTTTTGTCGTTCATATTTCCTATCTTCGCTCTCGTTAGTTATAAAAAATTTAGGTTAATGTCCCATTGTAAAAAAAAAAAAAAAAAAAAAAAAAAAAAAAAATGGGGATAATAAATACTTATATATAGATATTTTACTATAATTTGAATATTAAAATAATTTTTACGTTACATTAAATTTCATATGTGCGAATGTTACCTTTCTTGGTATACTTTATCTCTATACACTATTCGATCACTATATTTGCATAAATTCGGCTATAGTATTAATATACTTAACAATTTATCAAAAGATCTTTATAGAAACATCTTCTCTCAACCCTCGCTTTATAGAATAACTATCTTCATATTTTTTCTCACATCGGGAATTCTTTCGAGATATGTCTTGTTAAATATTGTTTGTAGAGTCAAAATCTTGAACTTAAAATCAATTATAAAAGATGTGAGAGATATTCTGGAATTTTGAAAAGGCAGAGTTGTGCTTCATATAACTATAATTGTTGACTCCTCACACTTTTTCATCAAGGCAACAATACAGACCGATGGTCACAGACACTAGCCCATTGCTGCTGCTGGAAGATAGCTCTAATTAATTCTATTTTACTATTATCTACTCTTAGTCCTAATGACACGTATTAAATGGCAGCCCTCATTAAATTAATGCACTGATAACATTCCTGTCATCCGGTGCTACGATTCCATCCTCCCTTATGTCGAGTTTAATTATCCAAATAATTGCTTACTGTTTCTGTACAGTTACAGAACTATTCAATTTAGATCGATAAACTGCCAGCTATACATGCTACTATTAAAGGAAAAACACGCCCGTTCTCGGCTTTCCATTAAACCTATACCAGTTATCCGAGTTCGAAACCAGCGGGGCATAATAATTGGAAGTTAACTTTAACAATTTTCACTCATTATATACTATTAATAAACCATCTCTAGAGCCACGCGAACTGGACGATTACATGGTTTTCTTTATAAATTTATAGTTACAGTAATAATAGCTTTAATTGAACATAGATCGAAGGTATAAACGGAATAAAATGTATCTTATGTTATACAACTCTCATTCAAGCTATTGGTTTGAGAAATCTAAATTTTAAAATTAAGTAATCATTCCACTTATGTATATTATTTATTTATTGTATTATTAATAATGACAGTATATCAAAATAATATTAATATCACAGAATATCTAAGGGAAATAGTGACGGAACAACAGTATTCTGATATACATTTAGGTATATTGTAGAAAAAAAATACTGAATTAATAATCAATAATTCAAAATACGATTCTCCTCTTGCGTCAATTTTGCCGTTGACAATGGTTCAACCCACTCAAATTGAACGGAATTGGGAAAAAGTATCTAATGATTTGAATTAACAAAAACAAAATTAAAACTCGTACGTAAGTTGATAATAGTGTTCTGAAGCATATCATAAAAGGATATTCAGCGAGTAATAAAAAAAAAAGAATATAAAACTTTACTTCGTATTTTTGTACACCTCAAGCCCTATGCTGCTAGTAAGATTGTAGAAACGAATCAACAGGTTGAGAAATTAGTGGAGTTTATTTGTTTGCGTTTCTAACTTTTACCGTACAATATAATACGTAATTATTAAAACAAAACAATTTTAAGCAAAGGAAAAAAAACGGGAATGTACTCTTCAAAGATAACAAGTTAACGAAGTAATGATTTCATTTTTTACGAAATAAAAATATTAATCGTACAAGAGTGATTTCTTAATACTGACACTACCAATTAATGTCAGTATTACGGCTAGTCTGAGTGGCACTCAATTCGGATCTTCGGTATAGTCGAGCAGGAACTCTCACTATTTAATAAGGATTCCTATTTCCGTTTGAAGGCAACTATTATCAAAGGCTTATCAGTTAATATTTTTAGTTTTAAATAAATTTATGACGAAGTTTAATGTAATTTATGAAAATAATTGAGATAAATTGTCATTACTCACTTTTAATCATTTTAATTAATTAGAATTTTTAATTTTTAACTATCTGTTTCATTGAAATGCGATTTTGGATTATATAATAAATTATGTTAGAGCTTATAATTTGATTAAATTTAGGATTTATAAAAATCAATTTTCGTTTCCCACGATGCAGGGGATTGAGTTTCAAATAATATCTTAAAAAGTACATTTTACGGCCGTGCTTCTAAAATATGTCAATTTTCGCAGGTAATACAACTGCAAATTTACGATCGACAATTTATGGAATCTTTAGAGGCAGTTTGCGGTTGACGGAGCTGATACTGAACCGATGCAATTCGATCAAGCAGTTGAATCTTAATCAACCATAAAAGACGCGTATCATTATGTAAATGGCTACTTAAAGTGGAGTAACGCGAGACGGAGCGCATCCTCGGTATATATATGATGTGTTACACCGATTAGATTGGTAACCATGATAAAAAAGAACAACAAATACGACAGACAGGACGTTAACCGGGTGCTAAACCCGGCGGGGATCAGTCTAAAATCCTCTTGTTGAAGACAGATCGCAGGTGCCAGATCTGACATAAAGATAGCCCTAACGTCGGCCGATGGGATTTCGTCAGTTTTACTGCCTGCCTCTGTTTAGAATTGTTAATCAGGACCGGCCGAAATTTATTATCTGGCTACTGGAGGATTCTCTCCGCTCATTTGCATAGCCATGTCCACCTCTCCGAAAGCTCTCCGGGTAATTGGGCCTCTCTCCTCTGTACTTCCGTCTTTCTAACCCTATTCCGGAGGAAAGTTAAGCCGAAAAGTTTCCACTAATTGACTCGTCCCAAACCAGTTAGTGTCATGTCTTCCATCATCGTAGGCAGTAATGGCGTGTTTACAGATGTACGGAGACACGAGTCTATTCTGAATAACTGTTTCTGGGCATCTGGAGTGTGAAGGACGTGGGTGGTGTGCTAAATAGGAATTTTTATTTTATAATATTATATAGTTTAGTAATTATGTTTTATAGATAATTTGGAATAGAAAAAAATTTGTTTAAATGAAACTTTTGTATCAGAAATATTTTAATGAAAGAACATTAAAAAAAAAAAAAAGTAGAACATTTTTTCTAGAAAGGTTAAATGTCCCTCTGAATCGAACCCTTATTATAACACTATTTTTTGTTGTTTTAGGCTATGAGAGGCATGTATAATAACGGTACAAACATATTTTGGTAAATCTTGGCCTTGTCAATGAACTTTATTATATCTGTCAACAAGCTCTAGATTGAAACTGCAAGTTTAGGTCTGCGAACCTTGTACATTTTATTACTTAGAGAAATAATATTCTTTATTAAAAAAATGTTTCAAAATTAACTGAGTGTTCTTGCTTCAGAATAGGAGGTTTGTGTCTTTATTGTGCTATGACACAACAAAGATACGTAAGTGTGGCACAATCTCACCCCGTTCGGTGGATCGAAAAGAAAAATATTCCCGCCACTCCTGACTACTTATAATTCTTTTACTCCAAATAGAAAGGTAAAACGTGTACTAATATGTTTTCTGTGTAATTATGTGCTTGTATACATGTACTTGTATACATCCGTAAAGAAAGAAATGGACTACAAAATTTCCCAAATATAGGACAATCTTACCTCATTTTACGGTGTTGACTCACGCCGTGGCTACTGACCTCTAAATGCCATTGATCAATTCTTTATTTTTTTCTTTCCATGCCATTTTTTAAAGCCCAATCCAATATTTTGCATGAATAAAGTACTAATATTTGTCATGAAAATATTGAAAATCTTCAGTAGCTAAAAATATGATGTGGTCACTAAAATTAAATATTTCATAATTTTTATTTCTCCTGTTAATATTTATTATACATTATTATTACTATCTAAGCAAAAACTTAGACATACTTCTATTTCCCTCAGACTGAATGAAACATGGGGAGGAATAATCTTTGACAAAAAAAAAAAAAACCTTAGTATTCATTATTAATGATGGTAGAAGAATCCTGATACAGATATTCACTGTCGGTCATCCTACACGCTGCAGACCTCAACAGAGAGATCGCTTTTAGCTGAGCCGCCACGTATCAGATCCAAATTTGGCCCTCAGGAGACGGACATATGAAAGGAGACGTCACCATTGTGGACGAGGTTCAAGACAGTGCCTCATCAATTACCATGATGCAAATGAGAGCCATTGAGACGGAAAGTGTTGCACTAACGGTATTTGTATTAAATATGTTAATGTCCCCTTCAGACAATGGGATGATATCTCCCAAGCCAGCGTTTTTATTTCATCTTTCCCTTCTTAGCATATCCGCAAATTAAAGGTTTTCAGGTGACTTTCCCTTCATTTGTAAACCAATACTGCAATGTCGCTTGTTCATTGCGACTACACGTTCAGATTTATCATGAATAATTGATGAATATCTTGCCAATTAAACACTAGGTTTTTGGCCGAGTTCCCTTCTTGAAATCTTCTCTGTAGTATGAATGTTTGCCAATCAGTATTACCAGGCCGTTTGGCGCCCTGGCGAGTTCGATAAACCTGCACTTGTTTTAACAAATTGTTGTAATTTCTGTTAAGTTATTTTTTGTTTTAATATAAAAACAATGACACTATCAAAGAAAAGCTAAACCTTAATTTTAAAATGAACTGACTTGGAATTTCAAGAAGTTAAATAGCCAGGTATGCAGATGATGGATTAACTTAAAAAATATTAAATCATAAAATATAGTATCAAATGATGTATAGAACATAATAAACCTGAGGCCTACTAAAGCGTATTTAAAACTTATAAAACACGTTAATACAGGTTAAAGCGTTTTTTTCGGAATACAAACGTTTTAAAACAGCTATTGCAACATGTAATGAGAAAATAATAAATGAATATTATTTTAAATTAATGTTTAAATCGATTTAAAGCTCATAATTTATCAAAAAGAAATTAAAATATGACCACTCTTAGGCAACTTATGTTATTATATATGTTTGTTTATTTGCTCTCTACAGTAATACAGAACTATTATAAAAGTAGTGGGGACCCTATTCCCATTTTCTTGTCCATTATCAATGCAACTTGGGGGATGAAGGTATGTTACTTTGTGTCTGCCGTTGACTCGACTCATCGCCCATTAGTGATACATTGCTGTTACAGAATAGAGTTTTATGTACTCAGCAGCTTTTTGTTTGTAGACTCTAGACCATCGTCATAGTATTACAGACAGTTCACTGACAGTAATTTTTCTTAATATGAAATATTACTTTCATTAACGTGAAATTTTCATTTATTAATGGTTTAATTTATGTCATCTATGTACCTGAGAGACAATACTTTTAAGTAAAATCAAATCCAAATTTGCTCTTTTATCCATTCGGCTACCAACGACCCAATCCAAATTTAACCTAACTTTTTTTTTTAGTATTCATTTACTCATAAAAAAATCTCCTTTCCACTTAATCCCTAATTACAGCCAGTTTCTGTCCCCTGATGGTCGGGGTTCATCTATCAACACCATGCTTTCCTTTAATCGAAAAATTGAAAAAAAAAAAAATTCTTACGGGTCCCTTCGTCCACTTTCCCTCATTTGATTTATTTTATGACACCTTAGAAAGCGAGCATTCGCAATTATTAAACGACATTCCGCCAATCCGTTGAGATTCGAAACGGCCCTTATAGTAGAGTACATTACTTCTAAATTACTTACACCTGAGTCTAGTCACTAATTACTACTTAATTAAAAGCATAATGAATCTATTTTTCTTTTTTTTAATAGATTGGGTAACTATACCATTAGGGGTGGCCATATTTCTATATACGCCATAATTGCTCCTGGAATCTAATCATTCACGCATCGTTCTTTGATGGCTCGTTCGGAAAGCTCTCTTTCGATAATTGAGTAAATGTGACGCGATAGTTATTACCATCACTATATTTCTACTTTCGATATCCGGCCACTACCTCCTGCATAATATATAGAACATCTTAATAACTTTCTGACGATGGATCTCTTATCGAATTTCTTTAACGCCTTTGAAGACTTGGCGAAATAGCTTCAGCACCTGCTCCCAGTCATTCCATGTCTCTTATGAATATGGTAATTGATTTGTGAGAGTTTAAATCTCAATAGTATATCATTATTCAAATTTATTTACACTTTTTTTACATAGTAATTGTATGTTTAAGAATCGCCCAATACATGTATATAAATAATTTTAGTCTTTTTAAAGCCGTGTTCCGAGATATTTCCTTGAGAATACTTTTACATGATTGATTAGCATCCAAAAAGAAAACAAATTCTATCAAGGAAATTCAACAAACAATAATTGTTCCTTATTAATATTTTTATTCCAATTATCTTTAATCAATAATAATACCCTTGAATCTTTCAAATCGTTAATTTTATCATTTATGATACAATCAATAGAGCTCTGATAGTATGTCCTAATCGGATCCAGACATCGACAGTAAAGCGGGAGAGTGGGTTAATCTGGATTGAATAAAAGAAAAATTAATCAAATATTAAGTAAAAAATAATTCACTACAAAAATTATGTTTAAATGATTAACTGTTAATTTGTGGGTCATATTAATATTATTATAAGATGATATTATCTTTATAAATACTATAAATATACATTACTTTAGGTATATGATTATTTAAGTACACACTGGATCGTTTAATTTATTTTTTTTAACGTACTCTTTCCCATTCTTAGAATTTTAGGAATTTCACTAACACCTGTATGATTTAAAGGGGAATCGTAGGATTTTAAAATGAACCAATTCAGATAACAACCATAATCTGAAGATAGGTTTCAAGCCCAAGATATGATTTGTAAAATTAAACAAAAGTACCAAGACCTGTTTAGATATTGCTTCACAGAGGCCTTCCAAAATGACTCAGATTGTAGGAGGCAGATTCTGCTCTGTTGCGAATGCACAAGTTGAATTAGATTAACTTTCCATGTTACATATATGCAAAATAGGGTTCATGTCATTCAGTATTTGCAGCCAGTCACAGCCTCCTCATTTAGAGTACAATTCACCGACCGGTGGATGAACCCCCAGACATGGGTGTGCCATGTCGGACATCCTCTGTGTCCTGCCTCTTCACGAACTGGGTCCTGGGAACATTCTTCTTCAACATGTCCTTTGTGTTCAACATAACTTTTTATATTGTTAAGGCTTGTATCTCTTTTTTTTTTCGGTTTTTCTTTTAGTCCTCTTCCTTGCCCATGTATGAAAGTAAACAGCTCATAACACGTATCGGGTTCTCCGGGTGATCCTTCTCTTTAAATAGCTGCGTCTTTCAGAGTAACGCGATGAATATTTTTTTTTTCTGAATTCTGAAGGGAATTTCCTTATTCTGAAAAATATAATCTCTCGCGTGAGGTTTTATAAAGTACAGGCTGGTGTATTTTGTTATTCGAAGCTCTTAAATACCGAAGTCGAAAACTGGAGTCGTAAATCCTTTGGAGTTTCTTCATAATGACTGGAAAAGATCCCGCGCTCCCAATTGATAAGGATTCGCTCTTAAAAAGTAAAATAAAACAGTAAAAAAATTTTATGACGGGCGTGTTTGGGACCGACTATGCTCTATCGCGGAGAATGATCTGATTGGCTATTAAAAGATTGTATAATTAGGAGGCACCATTGGTCGTGAAAATTGTATTCCTTAACATTTAAAGGTTTATATCTTAATGGATGTTATAGCTTTATTCTATCGAAAGAAGTTTATTAGTTTAATTAAAATTTACTATTAATTAAATAATATCTTAATAAATATAGATATTTAATAAATAATAATCAAATTAGATATTCATATAAAATATTTATAATTTTAAAAATAAATAGGTAAGCCCTAAATTTTACATGATCAAAATTTAAATTAAATCTCTATATTTGAGTGACATTTTGGTGTATAAGGTCTGTTGTTATATGATTTTATTATATAAAAGAAAAAAAATTAATTTTTTTATTCCACCTTTATTTCCTTAAACCTATTCTTGTCACTTTGTTGAATGTTCAAATAATTGATTATTATAAGAATCGATATATTACCAATAATAGATGTTTTGAATTCTTATATTGGAGGGGGTTCACCCGCTCTTTATGAATATTTGTGTGTCCTATCTTATCTCACCTTTAAACTGTTCACTTGTAATGAGTATTAGTTGATGGGCAACGACGTTACAATTTCTCAAGATCATAACATTAAAAATAATTAGTAACAAACTTGCCTATCTCATTCGCCAACTTACCCTCCAGATATAGGGTTTCCCTTATCTTGCCTTTAAAATATTTTTAAAAAAAATTATCGAGATACATTGTAAAATTAGCTAAAACTAGAAATCGTATTCAATTCCTTCTAAATATTTTTGGTGTTATAATCTCCCTGAGAGATTGTAACGTTGTCGTACGTTACATGTGTTACATATGTACATTTTACATTACTTGAATTCGAATAATAACAATTAAGTTAATGTTAATAGCTGTTAAAGAAAATCTTTTATAATTGAGAAAAGAAATAAAAATCATAACTGTATTTTCGCTCCTGTTTTTGTAATTAAAAAAATAATCCCATTACTCACTTAGTACAAAAAGAAATGCCTAAATTAATTAAAAAAAGAATAAGTAAGTTGGCTCTTAGATTCTACGAAATGTAGAAATGAAGCTATGTCATTCATTATATATATATATATTTATGATAACTATTTATTTTTAGTTTATTTATTATTTATAAATTAAAAAAAAGAAATAATAAAAATATTTTCCGCTTTCTTATTTACTAGCTGCCAAGAAGAGTGTAAAACATATGATAAATTTAATAGTATGAATAATATTTGTTCAAACAGTTGCTTCACTAGAACGTGTTTATAATAGTTTATCAAGACCAAGGTTCACTTTTATCAGAAAAACATCAATAATCAACGGTAATATGCCCATAGTAATAAAGCTTAACTTTTGATTTGAAAATGCGGAAAGTATACATTTTAAAATCCTTCTGTTGGAATAAAGAAGAAAAATACTACCACAATGCTACTAAAAATGTGTAGAAGAGCAACAATTAAAATAATTAAACCTCAAGAATCTTCGGGAGGGAAGGCGATGCTTCGGTTAATTGGAGTTAAAGAAATAAAAATGAATTCTTTCTTTCCAGCATTGCTTAAATAGTGCAACGGCACCTTGAACGCCAGGAAGTCTATATGTGGGTGTCTTAAAGCTTGATGACTTATTTATTTTTTATTCGTATTAAATTAATTAATTATTATTAAAAATATGCGATGGATAATATTTACTAGAATAAATTTAAAAAATATTAAATATATCTAGAATATTCAAAATAAGTTTAGCAAAGATGGTAATGGTTGATTTTGCGAGGAAAAAATAAATGTTTTAATTCCATTTTTTTTTTTTACATAATTTAATTTAGACCATTTTGTGAATCATATTTCAAACAAACTACTTGATAAAATATTAAGACTTAAATAGTTATTTTGTAAGGTTTTAGAGCTCTATAATATATAGGAAAATAAATCTTTGGTATTTAACAATGACAATTAGGAAAAAAGATCAATTATTTAATCGGTATACATTGTGTGTTTGTGTGAGTTATAGGACTTTTATTTTAATTGAAATTGTAATTTGGACCTGACGGAGACAATCATTGAATTATATAACCATCAAACCAAAGACATGGATGCTTATCAGTGTAATTCCATCTTACACTTAACATAAGAAGGTTTGGCTATTACACTGAGATTTATTCGTTTAAATTCAATGGGAAAAACGAATGAAAAAACAAGTTGTTTAGGCAATGTTCTTAAGCGATAAGGAAAGCTTTACAGAGAATAATGGAGACCCATTTGCGGAGGAGAACAAGACGTAGGATGTAAAACAACGCTGTAACGGACTGGTCTTTGATCCTCCGAGAGTCTTACCAAACGACAGAGGATTCACCAACTGGTTGGAAGACCGAGGATTAACCGGTACTAAAAACGCGAAGAGGAAATTTCTGGAACGACGTCCATGGTACAGATCAGTGAAGATTTCGCATCAGGCCGGATAATCAACTTGTTCGCTAGTTAAATTTTAGTATCGCTGGAACGTCTTAATAAAGGCATGAGGATATTAACATCGTATTACAGATCAAGAGCATTCTTCAAGATTAGTAGACCGTAAAAATTTGAAAGAGAATACTTAAAACGTCAAGAATAAAATACTAATAAAATATGTTCGAAAAAGTGTCTTTAGCGCTGGTTTCGATATTTTTATTTTTATAAAACCTCAACCCTTTAAGATTAGATAATAAAATCAAAATAAAAAAATTAGGATAGCAGGGATATAATATTTGTAATAACTCGCAGCCAATTTATAGCTGATATTATACGATTGCGAACATAAGCAAATTTAATGCTTAATTTATCTGGCTGTAGCAACACATCACAAATTTTATTATGTTAGATGTATTGTAAAGGTTATAAGCAGTTATAGAAAACCGTCACGACAAATAGTGCGATTTAATTTTATAAACTGCAAGCCAATTCTTTCTAGCCAATAAAGATAAAAAATCATGAAGGTCGGAAATTAGAACGAAAAACCTGATCTGAAACGTAGTTCACAACTGTACTGGATCCCTATAGATGGAAATAGTGTCTGAAGATAGAATCTCTGAATGGATGAAACGTGAGAAATAAATAATGAAAGAAACAGGTGGAATTTGCAGAGAGAAACTGCTGGGTGTCGAACAAATATATTAACGATTGGCGGAAGGTGAAAAAAAAATGAGACATGACTAGTACAATCACACGATTTCTCTTCCACTATTGGAAACTTACTTTTTATAATAGATTAATTTACTTTAATAAGAAAATTAATCTACAGAAGTCTTATAAATACATAAAATTTTCTTTAATAATAATTGAGAAATATTGAAGGAATGATTTGAGCTATAAGAATGATTACAATACATCATAGCTATGCGAATTGTTTTTCTTAAAACTGAAATATTTGTTTTATTTTTGTGGGTGATTTTGGCAAGGTTCAGTCTCCGACCTCTACAGTCAAATGTAACTAAAAATCAGTAAATTAAAAAAGCTGTTTAGTTAGCTAACGTCATATAAAGTTGAATAAATAATATCATATAAGGCTGGATAAATAGCGTCTTATAAATTTGCTTCATGAAGTAAAATATATTATATGTATTTTTCATTCATATATCAACCCTGATTTTGCGAATTGACTTAAACTTTAAATTAAGAAAATTATCAGTAGCTGATGGGATTTCTTCAACCTTCTATTAGTCGTCATGTGATTTCGCAACAATTTAAAAAAAAAAGAAAAAAAAATGTGAAATAATTGCACTTTTTTAAAATAATACAGTTCGTTAAGACCCTAATATCTTTGAATTTTAGCTTGATTCAACCAATGTTCTAAGATATTTTTTGTCCAGGTCTCTTTTTCCTAGTGAAAGGTGTTTCGCTGAGTTGAAATCAATTAACACATACTTGTGTTCAACTATGGTTCGGACAAAACTTTTTATTAGCGAAAAGATAGTCTCTTGATTGGGTAATTAACAAAGGTAAGATATGTAAGGCTAAATTTTGAAATTATGCGTATTCTTGCTGTACTAATAAAATATTTCTCGGCTTAAGCTTTTATGTCAGGTTAGCAAGAAAAAAAAATTACAAAGTTTTGTTACTATTTAAATATTAAAGAAGTGATCGCTTCATTCTAGTGACACCTTGTTACAATCTTCGTTTTGAAGTATTCATGTTTCATGTTTCTGAGTTTAAGAATTATTTGAAGATATATCTATGATGGTGCATGGATTTTTTTAATTTTAACGATTGGGTTTATAGCTATGCTAGGTAACACATCTAATGCTACAATTTGTTGAATTAAATTATTAATTTGTTTGTAACATGCCATAATTTTTTTAAATAAAAAAATAGTTGACTTTTTAACTATTTAGTTTGGATCCTTCATAACTTTTTCTTAGAAGAGTTTGCAAGTTTTAATTTTATAACATATTTATTATTTTTTGCAAGAAGATAATTGATGGTATGAAGTAGATTTTAGAAAGATTGTTCAGGTGGCGGTCAATTAATGTATCAAAATAGTATAAGAAAATTATTGTCAATTAAATTGCCTATTGTAATATTAGATGTTCCTGTCAGTTTACCTATATATATATATATATATATTATAAAAAATCTTACCCTTTGTAAGGGTTAGCAGAAGGAGTGGGTAAATTTTCTATCTGACTTTCGGTTTCTCAACCTCCTCAGTTGTCATCTTTGTTTCAATCTGACTAGCACTTCCTTCTATGTTTATTTGTTGTTTTTATTAATTTTATTAATATTTCTTTTTTACATATTACTGTATTCACTTCACCAAACACACAGGTAGGTGAAAAAAGTAAAACAGATAACCTTTTACCCCTCCCTCTTTACTACATTTATAACTAGTTCTAATGACTATTTTTCTACAATATATTAATCTAGATCTGTATTTGGAACTTTCACACCTGGTTGTCTACAGACCATATAATATCAATAAATTAGTAGCTAGTTTCTAGTCTAACTACATGTATATTTCCTTATATTATTATTTCTTTTTTGTAAACTTTATAAAAATAACAATCGTTTTGAAATGTTTTATATTTTTAATGTTTTTTCAGTTCTAAAATGTTTGTATCTTATTTTTTTCATTTAGCCTTGACGAAGCCCAGAGCTATTTATTAACAATAAATCTAATTATTGAATTCAGAATCCTCAAGCACGAACTAACAAGACTTTTAAGGGGATTTACTTGTGTATTAAATGTAATGAATTATATGAATGGAATGTGGTCCGGGTGCGGTAAAAAAAAACTCAAATAGTAGAATTATACTATTTTATTGAGCCAACGTTTCGCCCCACGTTGCAGGGCTTCGTCAGGGCTGTTTTGACAGCAGTCAAAATCAAAGTAATGAATTATAGCATTTTTTTAAAAAATTAATTCTTAAATCCTATTTCAGAAACTTGCTCGATTAGTCAACGATAGGATTGGTTAAAAGTAAAAATAAAGGTTTCCTGATGGTAGGGTTATTATTAAGATCCAAACCCATTATTTACTAGTACGATTTTATTTCGAATGATAGTGCATCAATCAGACGTTGTGACACACCTTAATGCTCTCCTGATTGCCAACAGAGTTTTTCCATCTGCTGATCCTACCCGATCACTCGACTACTCGCTGATATAATTACGTTTTGACCAAATAAGTCGAGGAGCTGGATGAAGAGGAAGCCGTGGGACCTCGTGTGCG
This sequence comes from Halyomorpha halys, assembly GCF_000696795.3. Taxonomy (NCBI): domain Eukaryota; kingdom Metazoa; phylum Arthropoda; class Insecta; order Hemiptera; family Pentatomidae; genus Halyomorpha; species Halyomorpha halys. The sequence continues at coordinate 240,656 of NW_027111317.1, read as the reverse complement.
TAAATTGTTTCCTGTAGAAGTTGTACTCATTGCACGGGAGCCGGATGACGTTATTCCCTCGGCCATAATATGCAGCCTCTACACGAATTGATTGGGGTTTTCGCCATTCTCGTTCGTGGTCAGAACCGTTCAAGCAAATCAGGTTAGAGGCGTCGTTTTCTTTTTATTTTCTCGTTTCTTTACCGCTTCGATTCCTATTGCTAAATAGGCTCAAGTGTGCGTAAATCATGAGCTAACCAATTTATGATCGGTAGTGTACTCGAATGCAAGTTGAGGGAAGAAAGATATACATTAATAAATAACAAGAATTTTTTTTAGTAATATTCAGTTCATTTTTTTTTCCACCAGAATTTCATAAACGTAATAAACAATTATCCAGTTAAAAAAATAAAATTTAATATTTTTAAAATAAAAATATCACGCTGGAAATATAAGGTTAATCAGAGCAGGAAGAATAATTCATTTTAAGTTTTTAAAAATCAATATAAAATATGATATGGTAATTATAAAGTCAACATGGCGTATCAGAAGATTTTACTAACTTGGATTTTGTTATATTTGAATAAATTTTATTCTATTCACAATGCCTAAAAGATTTAAATGAATATGTGACATAACTAATTAAAAATGCAAAATGATTAATTGAAGTATAACAAAATTAGTTATTACAAGTACCTTAAATCTGCAACTATAATTCATTTCTCTCAGAAACGTTTTTTTTATACCATTTTGGTATTTAAACTACGATGTTATGTAAATATACCAGAAGAAAATATCAAAAATATTCATATATCTTCAAAGTGCTTAAGTTATGTATTAAAAAGTCTCTAAGAAAGTAAAAATGGATGATATAATTAATTATGTTTTTACAACAGAATACCATAATTAAACCGATTTATAAAATTTACTGTAAAACACATACATATTATATAAAAATTAAATCTGTTCCACTACACCCCATAAAGGGTTAGAGGTGAAGTAATTTGTAAGGGAGTACTGTTACTAGACTGGTTGGAATTGATTTGGTTAGAATCAGGCTCGGGCGCAACATTTTTACCAAATTAAGGGTACTTACTTTATGAGGCTGGATGGACCCCGGAGAGCTTCTTAACCCACAGGGCTGACTTACGGTCACAGAAAATAATTATCGACCACAGCTGGATTCGAACCCGGGTCCTTGTAGTTTGTATCACAGTGCCTTACCGATGAGCTATCTACTCCCATATATATTATGATATTGAAAAAAAATTCTTATAAATTTATCATGAGAGTATTTACATGGTCTTTCATTATGTCGTCTTTTACGTAATATCTGTGATCAAACTTTTAAATAAATAGAATTACAAAGAAATTCAATTTTTTGGCTACCTATAAATATATCACCTAATGATACAAAGTGATATCTTGGACTAGATCAGCAATGTTATGTTGTTTTTTTTTTGGGGGGGGGGGTTCTTACTGCGTCGATCGACTATAACGACGCCGGCGCCTTCCCGGGCAGATGGTAGGAGATGACACAAGAACCTCTCTTTATGGTAACTGGGGGACTATTGCCACTAGGCAATCAACTATAGCAGCAATTGTTAAGGTTCAAACGGTTATCTTTATTATCTTTATCTTACTGCCGTTTAACAAGCTTCTGCTGCAGTTCTTATAGCGGTTATGATCCCATATAATTTCTCCCTCAAGGTCTGTGAAGTATAAGACAGCTTTTACAGTGAGCTTTGACTGTCCACTGGTCTAGCAACATGTTAATAACTTATAGCTTTTTATCCTTTTCTAGAAAGTAGGAGATTTATCAGGACATATATTTCTTCCCATCACCACTTTATTGTTATGAGTTCGTCTGTTGATTGTAGGAGATACAATATTTTGTTCTATACGTCCATTATTAATTTTAAATCTCAAAAAAAAATCTTTATACTTAACTAAATTTTTGTGTAAAAAAATTATTTTACTAAAATTTTTAAATGATAGAAACAAATTGTTTTCAACCGTCATAGAGAGTTCAGAAGAATTCTAATATAGCAGATAAAAAAAACGAAAAAATATTGAATATATTTGTTTTTCTATGAGATGTAGTAGGCAATAAATATTTTTACAGTAGTCGATTTTTAAAGGCTATTTAATCTCTTATGAAATTATCTTGACTTTTTAAAAAAATTATTTTTGTAAATTAAAAAAAAAAAAAATTTCAGAAACAGATATCACTTAAAAACCGATCCTGTAAGCAAATGAAAAGAATGTGGTGCGTTGAACTCCATTGACATATTAAAACTCAGTCATTCCTTAATTTCACGTTGCTATAAAATTAAATTAAAAATGAATTTCATTTCTTGATTCTTCCATAATTCAATATTTCCCATTCATTTTTATGAAAGAAATCATTCTCTGAGAAAAACTCCAAATTCCTCTTATAATCGTCAAGGATTGATGCTCACAAGCTAATTATGGATAGGGTATGAATCAAAGGAATGCCGAGAAGAGCCTTCCTCAAGATTCCTAATCATCAGCGATTATTTAGCCGTCGTTATGAAGGACTCAGAGCAGATGTTCCGCCTCGTTTTGGCTTCCAGAAGCTCTCCGCAGATGACTTCTTCCATTTGATCCTTAAACAAACAAAGAGGTAGATTTGGGTAATTACACACTCATTCTCTCCAAATGGTGAGTCCTCAGTTCTTGAGGGACTTATTGCTCGGGTCGTTAAATAACAGTTATAATTTACCACTATAAATTGGTCCATTTTATGCTTTATATTTAAGATCAGCTAAAATTTAATAGTATATTTTAATCTGTCAATAGGAATAGAAATGTATGAATATTTTTGTAATGACCTTCAACTTTGAACTTTTGTGATTTTTTTTAATGCTCTACCACGCCTTCGACATAACCTTATACGGAGTTCCCGTTTGTTTTTTTATTCTACTTGCTCTTTATTAATTCATTTTTTTTAATATTTAATACTTACTGATTAGTCCTTCCTGCTAGGATTACAAACTGAAAAACCGTATCTTAGATCTACGATGCCATTAGACATTAACATCCAGCAAGGATGGAGCCTTCGTACTAAAGACATTCTCCTTTGTCTCGTGCTTGCGCTTCGTGATCCGAACTGATTCATAATGTAAGGCAACTAACCCACGCGGCCTAGGCTAATCTCAATAAAGAGGGAAACCAGTTCGGGAAACGAGAAAGGTTGTCTTAATAATTCCTATCGGCTAATTAACTGCACCTTGAAAGGCTTCTAAAGCCCGCTCCTCGACCGAAAAATCTGATATAGTGCAGAGAGGAGTGTCTATTTCTCAATGTCATCCTTGCGCAACGCCAGATGCTAAGATTCTTTTGTGTTTAGACTTGCCTTCGATCCATCTTCGCGGTATTACCCACAAGGATAAAGCGTAGATAGGTTCTTAACTGAACCTGTGGGTATATTAGTTTTTTAAAAAACACATATTATTTAACTTTAAATAATTGTTATGTAAGCATATGTAAATATTTTGTCCATATTAAAATTTCCTATTTGGATGAACATTTAGCATAAATATGCTAGCTTTGGATTGAATAAAAAAATATTTTTTGAACGACAATTAATAAAAAACATAAAAGATAACAATATGAAAATCCTAGAAAGCAATAAATATTTCTGTGGTGATATATTTCAGAACATTTCCGTTTTAGGTTTAAATATATGATAATTGATCAAAAGGATAAATTTTAACTAGTCCTTTTTACTTTATAAATAATTCAATATTAAAATGAAATCTGTACTACTAAAATTTGTTAAGGATGTTGGGTAGCAATGTCGTTAGGAAGAGAGGTTGCATAGAGCAGAGCTGGTTGTCATACCCTACAAGTATTTTCAATTCGTTCATAAAAAATGATACCTTTCTTCTCAGGTGAATAAGTGAAAGAAAAGTATATCATCAATATTATCTTCACACAAGGTTTGAAAAGTTTAAGAATTCAAAGATTTCCCTTCCATAGTTAAAGTCGACTATGATAATCTCAGCGATTATGGGTGCCGTTGTACCGTGGATCCATTAAAGGAAGATATTGTGTTCCTATGAGAGCTCGGTCCCCCAGAACGGTCGTAGGTGTCCCTCAGCCTAGGCTTTCATATTTATGACGTACGCCGCATTAATAATTTATCGGGTTTTACTTTTCAAAAGCTAAACTGAGGCCCTAGGTAAAATGCCAGCCTGCGTAGGCGTAGGTCGGGTCACATCCCCGCAGTTTTAGCGGGAAAATTACAGCGACTATCGGAGCGATTCGAAAATTTATGGATCGCAGGACCATCGGCGATTACACCCACGTGCGGACCTTCAGTTGATGGATGGGCCCTGGAGGATAATAAAACAATCTTGCGCGGATTAGAGATGTCGGAATCGTTGGGGGCCCAGCTTACAAGAACTAGGTGTACAACAAAGCGCGGTAATGGACAATCTTGGTATTTCAGATAACATAGCGAGGAGAAAGGTAAAAATACTATAGTTCAAATGAAGTATCATTGGAAGTTGCATTTTTTTTCTCCTCCATCAATTTTTAGAAATGATAACGAATTTAAAATTCATATAAAATTTATCTGAATAAAAATCGCAGTTTATTGAATAATGAAAGAAAAATAGAAATAAACCAAGCACTAAAATTCGGAAGAACGTTGATCAACTATATATAATTAATAAAGGAGATTACTAATACCTCTTTATTAAAGCTTTCACGAAAAATAAAATCATTCAATATTTCCTTGGGAATTTATTGTCAGAAGTGGTACTATTGAACCACCGTTGAAACTTTCAAGCTTCAAAGTTCCAGTGACCTAAACTGTAAAATTACTCGGGACCCAGGCTGTAAAATTATAATAAGATCCTTTGCGAAAGGCACATAAAGTATCAGAAATGTGGTCTCTATTTTTTGTTTGGTTTTATTTTCCTTGTAGGTAGTTCAGATTGAAATAAAATGAAAATTGGTTTTTTAAATGCCACTGTGGTTGCTTTCACCATCATTAGTACTTCAGGAATAGTAAATATACTGCTTATTCAAAGACATCAAAGTTATCTAAAATTTTATTTTAAAAAACTACAGGCCGTTGGACAAGTTCACTGATGTAAGTACATTTGAAACATTTTCATTATTTAGGATTTGGCCGCGTCCCATAATTCTCTTTTAATATTTTATATCATTTGTTTTGCTTCAGTTAAAACATTATCAGATCTAAACTAGACTTTTTACTTTCAACTTCTAAAGATTTATGAATGATACAAAATTAGTTTAGTAGACCATCGACACTTATTCAAAGGTTTGTTTAATGTTTTTAGTGTTTCTATGTTATTTATTTCTGACAGTTCTTTGCTTTAACATATTTTAAGGAAGGAATTATAAACGGTTAATTTTCTTCTTTTACAATTTCTCAACAAATAATTTGAATCCAAGTGCAGGTTGAGTCTTTCTTGTTGGTGTCCTATGACATTTGCCCTGGATAGAACTGTTAAAAGAAAAATTGATATTAAATGCTCATACCATTTTTTACATCCTTGAACGAAGACTATTATTCCAGCTATTAATTTGTAATTTCTTCATCACATCCGGTATAAAAAAAATAATCCTCAGCAATTAAACTCGAATAAAATTTTTAAAAAGCCGGTAGTAAAAAAATTTATGATCGAAAGGTAATGGGTCTTATTTTCTAGTTTCCACAATTACATCCAATGACTTTGAAACACCATCAAGTGCCTTTAACTACTTGTTAAAATTCATTGTCTTTTGGTAAAAGGTCGAAATTGTTCTCCTCTAATTCGTCTAATGGTGTCCGGTTAAACGGCGTGACGGATCGCTCCTCAGGGTCTTGGCACAGGAAGTGTACTTAACATCTGCCTTCCTGATCTCGTCGAAGAGGGTATCCAAGTATTTCCTGCCTCTGTTGAAACCTGAGGAACTCGAACGCGCTTTGTCAACGGCCTTTGTCCACTTCCAGCTTCGAGGAACTTGTGGACAGTCCTGACATCTGAAGCGGCTGCAATTCCACCTGCGTCCTATCTCCTGTTTGGACTGAATACTCGGAAACAAATTAAGTTTGTTGTGGTGGATAACAAAAGAAATCCTATTTCCGCTTTTTTATGTAATGTTGTGTAATTTATTTTTGTTTAGAATAATGTTTAATGTTCACGAACAGACATAATATAGTTTAGTATAATAAATAAAAAAAATTGTGATACACTAGCTTATCTTAATTGAGTTATAGAATTATTTTAAGTATATATACGACATTATCTGAAGACAAGCATGATTTACTTTCCAATATCTCAATATTAAAAAGTCATAGTTTCAAGCTGTAAAAATTCCTATCTACTTAGTGGTATAGTACCTTTGCTAGAACGCGTAAAAAATGTTAAATTGGTGGGGTGAAGGAAAAACGTCTAGGGAACATTTTTTATTTTATTGACTTAATAAAAAGTTATGAGGCTATTTTATGATGAAATCCTTATGTAATAACTGACTAAATCAGTTAGTGAACTGAAAGAAACAATTCATTGTAGTGTGAACCTGAGAATTTTATAGGAACAATGTACAGTATTGAACCATTTACTACTATAAGAATTGTCCAGAGATATTTATTTATTATGCGATAATGTTTTAAAAGGAAGGAGTGTTTAAGGTTTATTACAGGCCAACATTTGTAAATACCCCAAACAAAAAAAAAGCAATTTGGAGAAAATATGGGTTTATGTATTTTTTTGAATATTAATATTTTTCGATCATAAAATTTAATCAAAATTCAAGGATTTTTCTCATATAATATTAATATTCATTGAATAACATATATATTGATAAATAAAAAATCAAATTTTAAATAAAAGCTTTTTTTTATTCTTTATATCAAATTCTCTCATAATTAACCACAATGACCTTATTAGATCCTGTAATTCAAATTAAAATCGATTGAAAACTTACATTTTGTTGCTTGAGCTGTTATACGTTTTAAGTCTAAAAAAAAAAAAACTTTAGTGCTTCATTCTGGAGATAGTGTCGAAACTCAACGAAACTATGTTTGAGACGAATTGTCTTAATATTGATTGGTGCATTGATTTTTATTATTTCTTACGTTATACAAATGAAATATAGTCAATTTAGGAGATATCATAGCTTAAGATAACTTTGTTTCTCCATAATTTCTCTCAAAAGAAAATAACCGTTCACTGTATTCCAGATTTTATGATTAGTTATATTCACTGCATCATCTCATCGTACATTAGTAAATATGTCTCAAATGTATATCCTGAATATGCATTGCAGATTTATGTACTACAATTAATTCTTTTATTTTAAATATTGTTTCGATTTCTTTTCAGAATAATTACTTGTTATATATTTTTATATAAGACATGATGTTCCTAAAAATTACACCTGCCCCCTCTTTTGGACCACATTTGAAACTGTCCATTGTCAAACGTTTTACTTTCTACGGCTTTCGCCCCGGGCCTGTGATTAATACATTATTGATATCATTCTATGCAAATGTTATGCAAAATATGATAATTACTGCTGCGACAGCTAATAATGTCACCTTATTATCACTGAGATGAGCCACGCATTTAAAAGCCGTTGTTGGGCCATATGATACCAAGTTGTTAATACATGTTTTATTGAGTTGGCCTGCTGGTATTTCTCATTGCGTCATATCGTCGAACTAATATTTCGGCTTTAAGAACGTCGTAAATTTACATTATGTTATAAAATGGAGTAGTAGTTCATTTATTATGGCATGTTATAGCGGATGCCAGTTTTATTTGGAGATTATTCAGGCTTGATGGGGTTTAAGAATCAAAATTAAATAATTTATGGATAATATGTACATAAAAGATTGTTTTAGATTTTTAATTTTAAATTGTCTCATGAGAAGATGGCCTCGAGATCTTCTCCTCTAGAAATGTTATTGGAGTTCTATCAGTGGGTAGATTCTCCACATGTTTTTATCATGTCACTATGTCACCTACAGCAAATTTACTTGTTGTATATATGTGTATACAGTTGTAAATATCAATAAATAAATTATTAAAAAAAAAAAATTTGTCTCATAAATGTATTTCCTATACCTTATTTTTTTTTTATTATTATAGACTAAAAATCTTTCAATTAATAAAATCATTTATGTGTTCTTTAGATTAACTAGTAAGGTGAACCAAGTCATTATTTTTGGAAAGATTTGATTAATTATGATCTCAAAGTAAAAATATATTATAATTAGAGGTATTCCTTTGAATATATATATCTCGAAATAACTATTTGATATTTTTAATTAATTATAAATAATAATAACGTATAAAAAGGAATGTAAGAATACGGAATTAGAGATAATGTAATAATTTGCTATTTTTGATACATCAGTAGTTTGTAAATGATTTCAGGAGAAAAATCGTTTTAGTCTACTCTAATTATTATTAAAAAAAAAATTAAAGTTTTATTGCTTATAAAATTCTGTAAGTTTAATTAATCTGTTCTGCTTAAAAAATATATAGGGATGAATAAAGATAAAAATATTACAATCAACATATAATTTTTTAATGTATTTATTTTTTCAATAGACATTTGATTCTTGGTAGCCTAAGTGTATGAGAAATAATAATTTTCTTTATATAGTTAAGTTCTTAAATAGTAAAAAATAATAAATAATCAAGATTCGTTCAAGGAGAAACTGTGGCCAAAATAAAAATTAAACTAATAGTATTTTTTAATGGAAAATATACAAAATTCTATCTACTCTAAAGATAACGCGAATTTTCTGATAATTCCCTGTGAACGATTTCTAAATCATAAAGCATTGTGGAAAAACTAATAAACTTTTAATAAATATTTATGATATCCATGTCATGGAAATAAGAAATGTTTATCTATAATTAAGTAGCCAGGTGTTCACCCTTCAACTTCTTACAGATTGTCTCTCTGTTGCACACGAGCACAGACATTTGTCGTTCTTTAACGCGCACATTGGATACCGCATATAAGGAATACCCACTTCTGAGATAGGGGCGGGGACTTGTTACAATTAATATCCGTTTGTTGCTATCGCACTTGAATCTGAGTACGGATTCGTTCCTTGCAATTTTTTAATTAATTAATTTTTTTTTTATTTTTCTAGAAATCTCCTCTTACTCCAGCTAAATTCAGGAATAGCATGGTGAACCTCTTAATCGAAATATAAAATATTTATTTGAACAATAAGCTAATACTTATAACATATACCAAAATTATTTCTAATTAAAATTAAAATTCTAATTTAAATTAAAATTAAAATATTCAATCAAAATTTTATGTAGTTTATTAAAATTAAAATATAAAAGGACATTGATTTGGAATCCATCTATTGTGATAATCCGTTTCAGAATGAGAGATCAAAATTAATTTAAGTCTACAATTTTTTTTTTTATAAACAGTTCTTATAAATTATTATGTGAACAATGAAATAAAACTCCCCCGACATGAAGTTATCGAATATCAATTACTTTTATATTACAAAATATAAAACTAATAATCGGCGTCTATGTTATAAACAGCGTTGTTATAAAATCAATGCAATTGTTTTTTGAAATATTTTTGTCCGATGAATGAATAGTGCTTCGAAGAAGTATTTAGCGCAAAAAATAAAAACAAATGGCTGATGAATGGTTGTTCAGGAAACCAAGGCTACATCGTAGTTGTCTCGCAGTCTGATGAAATTAGCGTTGACTTTGCAGTTTGTTAATACACAACGTAACAATAAATAAAGGAATCAAAAATATGAGTTTGTTATTCTCATGGTTTTCTTATAATTTTCGAAAATATTTCCACGGTGTTGGGGACCAGGTCAGTTAAAATATTTCTGGAAAACTGAACCAAGCCTTCCGACTAGATTTAGTTTATTCTAGTTCTTATTGGTAATGAAACTTCATTGATGAAAGTATGGAATGCCTGGATAAAAATAAAAATACTAATTACTATTTTATGATAATACGTAGTTATTATAATATAGATTAAATTATTATATAGAATATTCTTATTATGTTCAATCATTAATTCTTTTTAATTAAAGTTTTTATTATAATCTTTATATATTTTACTTTCTCGACTATTATCAGTGAGCTAAATTTTTCACTCTTGATTTACTTGTATTAATGTCCCTTGAAATTTCAATGAAGTAAATTAAAAAAAAAAAATGGAATGGTCATTGTCTTGTTTCTGTAAGAAATACAAAACTCAATTACTTCCGTTTTTAATTTCAGTGGGATTTCATGAAAAATGTTAAGCATAGTAATTTTTACTTAAGTATAATTTAAAAAAAAAAAAACGTAATTTTTTATGAGTGAGTCGCGTTAAATTTGTTTCTTGGACTTTGTCTTTAGAGATTTGTTCTGTGAAGATTGCAAGGGAAAAGGTATTTTTTGAATATTCAGAAGACCAAAAATTTGGACTAAAATGGAATAGCTCATACTCTATTCCATTAATTAATTGAACTTTAACAACGATTCTGTGCCGTTTAAGTTCGTTTTTCTACTATTTTGAATTTAACTAATTATTAAAACTATTATCTCAGTTGACATCAGAACGTCACTCTTAAGGGCCCTTACGAAGCCCTGCAAAGTGGGGTGAAACATTGGTTAACAATAAATAGTTTTTTGTTACTATTTTGAAACGTTTATTGACCACCACCTGGATTATCTTCCTACAATCTACTTCATACGGTCAACTATCTTCTTCCAACATAAACTATTAATGTTTTTCTTTTGTTTTTTTTGCTTTTTTATATTAAACTTCCTATATATATTTACTTTAAATTATAACCATTAAAAATAGAGATAAGAGAAGGCATTATTAAATCCTTTATAGGAAATCTTGTCCCAAACCGGATGCCTTTTGCGGTTCTCCAGGTGTTCTTGGATGATCTTATCCCACATCGAGGGTTACTTATAGTAATTTTCAACCAAGTACTATCAGGAAAGCGATCGCCAGAGGTTCGAGAGGTTTCTCCCTAATGGTGGATAGTAGTGGCAATTAATAACCGGCATATCGGATCCTGCTAAGAAAGTTTAATGAATTAGAACTAACATTCCTTGGTCTTAGAATGGGAGCAGAAAAACTTGTCAAGAAAATTCAATGTCTTTTGAAGTACTTTCAATTTCAATTGAATAATATCTCAGTATTTGCGCTGAAAATTATAAATTTAGTATTGAGCATCGTTATTTTTTTCACGCAATTTTCTGATGTGTACTCAACTTCTAAAACATGCAAAATTTATTTCAATGTCTGTCAACAAACATACATTGGAAGTGTCGATTTTATTAATATCAGTAACTTCTAGAATCCTCAAAAAAAAAAAATAATAATAATAATAAAAAGGCATCATTGGCTTCAGGATCTCCTCGTTGCTCATATTTCCCAGCGAAGTACCGCACTTGGTTTTCATTAAAGTCTCGTGGGACGATTTCGCAAAGAGACGACCCCCGGTGATGACAGACGTTTCACAGCTGTGTGAAATCTTCGCACCATTGTTCCATCTTCGACTACTCTCACAATCTGGAGCAACGGCCCCTCCGCTAACAATTAATATTTTTCTATTTCTTAATCGGTAGTAGCCGTACGAGACGGCAAGTGCCTTATAAAGTTATGTTTGTTTTCTCAACTTATTTATGCCCGGGACCAGTTGTAAAACTAATTACGAAGGCGTAGCGCAAGTGCCCGCGTCCGTTTTTACTTTTAATGCTCTATAATCACCAGGGCGGCAGTCGACATTAAATCTCCCCGGCCTACGTAATTAATGCCGCCACAAAGGAGATCAGTTCCACAAGTTCGTTATGAATTTTTCAATGCATTTCACGCCGGGGCGTGGAGGTAACGTCGACCTTTAGGATAGTGCTTGTGTTTGAGCAGAATTTAAAATTAAAATGTCACTAGCATTTGTCACAGTTTGCCTATGCATTGGCCTTTGCCTGATATTGTTCTCTAATTACGAATATCGGAGAAATATTAAATAATTTATCCTTAGCCATTGTATTGATGATAACCTGAAAGCATATGACTCAATTTACGTACATTGTGATGACTAAAACATTGGGATCCGTCTGAACCTTTCATAGATCGAACGCATGAAAGAATCGTCTTGTTCCTGATTATGACTTTTATTGAAGATTAATAATACAATGTGCCTCAACAAGGGCAATAAGTATAAATGTTTTAAATATTAATTTAAACAACATGTATATAGAAACAAGAAAAATGAGTAAATGACAACAATAGTAGTAAAAAAAAATGAAATGCTACTACTAATACTAATAATAATAATAATAATAAAATAGATTAAATAAGCAATATACAATTATGATATGTATACATCGATATAAAAATATAATAAAGTAAAACTGGTTAAATAACAACAAAATAATTTATAAACAAGATAGAGAAAATCAAATTAAAGTAGCAAGAAAATAAATAAATTTGTATCTATAAATTATACAATATTTCCATTTAGCTTTGGGAGCTTGCTACACTCATGAAGAAGGCAAAGTGACTCTAAGACATCCCAGCGCTTCTCTCCCATGCACATCACTGGTTAATTCCTGACTGTAACATTGTGTTTGGATCAGATATATTTTTTTATGGAAAAAAAGAAAACATTTCTTCTATTAATTTAATATACTCTTGATGTGAGATGTGCTGGCTATGATCTATGGTAAGATTTATGCGATCATATGCTTAGTTACTGTTATTTGATAAACTTAATGATTTATTTCTAAAATATCTGAAAAGTGGAAGTAACCTTTTAGCTTACCCTAATCGTAAGGGTTATAATACTCCGCCATAATTTTTGTTTTCCTTCTTTTTTATCGAGTAGTGTTATATTCTATCATATACATTGGCAATACAGGTCAGAGAGCCCTTTACACACATGTACGGAAATATATAAGAAAACAGAAAATAAATAATACATAGAAAAAAAAAACCCAAACTTAAAGTAAAATAACATCCAATTCCTTTGTACAATATTTGCATTCAGCTTGAGGAACTCTGAAACGAGCTATCAGCCGCGTAATTGGAAATGAACTTTTAAAAAATATTAAATACTGCAATGAGGATGAAGAAAATATAAATCTTCTTTAAACTGAGGATATTACTTTTGTTTGTGTAATTAACATTTAAAAAAAAATTATAAGTTATTTGATATTTCAATTTATATTTTCTGATAAACCCGGATATTTAGCTGAGAATATTACATGATCAATATGATTCAGAATTTTCGTCCAAGGTACATAAAAATGACCTTTAAAAGAAAATGATCACTTACTTTTATGATTCTTTTTCTTTTTTCTTTTATCAATTGCCAGTATCGGCTAGCTCGATTGTCGGCTAGTAACTACTAGTTCTCAGATCCTTGCGGTTCCGTAAACGAAAAGATGAGAAAGGTGCCGCTAAATGTCGAGGTTCTAGCGATTAATTCACTTCTCTTTAATTACATTGAATTGGCTACCGGTGGATCAAATTGCTTTTTGATTGGTGAATCCTGAACCGCAGTGAGGCCAGTTCTCGAAATTCTATCAGAGCAATGCTGTTGAAAACTATCCTCGGTCCAGGTTTTCAGTTTCACTTCTGTCTCGTCTTGTATTCGAAGATTTTTTCCTATGATATGAAAAATTTTGGTAAATGTACAGAGTAAATAAGCTACAATCTATCGAAATTGGTATAATGTTGAAAACGAGTTAAGCTAATGACAAAACTAATGATAGTAAAATAATTTTTAAAGTCAAAGCCAAATATCGATGTCCCCAATACGTCGGTATAAAAAAATCTATTGTTTAAATACGCTTGTTCCAAACTGGCGCGCGCTCGGGTTTTGGAATGAAAATCCGTAGAGTGTGCGCCCGAAAGTTTGATATTAGTCAAAATTCATGTTGGAACAGCCATAATGAAAACAACAATGTTTCAAAACATCAATGTCTCTTAATCGTTCCTACTCATATCTCAAATAAACACGAGAGTAAAAGGGGTTTAGGAAAATCATTTTGTTCTCGTCAAAATACATTTTAATAAAAATAATAATTATCTAATTATTTACTCAGCTCATCAACCCAAAATGAAAAAAAATAATTCAAGTCTTTATCCAAGCATTTTGATAATAATTATATTATATAGAAATAAAAGATTACACGATGATCACTAAAACCTTTTTTATATAATAGAAAGATTGTTTTGATATTTACAATTTTTGGAGTGCTACTAATGGGTTGTTTCTCTACATGTCTCTATCATAACATTATGATGTTACTTCAAATTTACTTGTTATATTTTATATACAGATGTCAATAAATAAATATATATTTACAATAACTATGACATCCTTATTAAGAAATATTAATTAGCAGTGTTCATAACTTCTATGTCACGTTATGAGACAAGAATTAAAATCACTAGCGTATGTATTACTCATTTAATTTTATGATCGAGAATAAGAAACAAGAAGAAAAAATATGTAAAAAATAAAAATTAATAACATCTATCTCAAGTTGATTTAATTTTTTTTTTTATGTTAACGATGCCAATTTAAATGCAGACATTTCATTTATGTTTGAATGTAGCTAGATAAATCGGTACTTGGATATGTCAAATATTATAACGAATGACCTGGAATTTCATTAGATATGGATAAACAAAAAATATATGAGTAGAATAAATGTGATGTTATTTCTTCGAAGGTCTTATGTTTTTATGAAAACAGTAACTCTAGCGGAACTTCACATACATTTTTTTTCCTAAAACTTATTTATAATATATTATTTGAAAACAATAAAGAGTTTCAGGACAATTTAGTAACATGATCCGTTGAAATAATTTGCTAGTCAAATTTAGTCCTGGAGTTTCTAATCGATAATTCTTCATTTTTAGCTACTATTACCCTTAAGAAATTTAAAAAAAAAATATTAGAGAATTTTTTTTTAAAGTCCTAACTAAGTATCTAAAAAAAATTAAACCTATGAAAGCTTTAACTAATTGTTGGTTAATATTTATTTTTAAGGATTATGGGGAATGGGTGCCATATATCCCCCCAAGAAATTGTTTTATCAACGCCTCTGTTAACTTTATAATTTTGAAAATATTTACTGAAAATGCTCTAGAGATTGTTTAATAATATTTTTGATTTAAAGAAATTTAAATCCTTACTCTATGCTGGTAATATGTAAATTCATATTAAAAATAAATAAATTAATATATTTTCAAATTACAACTAAATTGATTTCAAATAAGTCTTGAGAAATATAAACATGTTTTATGAATTTTATGACCAAAAATAAACTACTACTCCTATTAAATATTATGAATTTTTTTTTTATTTCAATGGATATCTTATATATATATTGCGGTTTTTTAAATATTAAATCTTTGATTTTATTATCATTATTATAAACAAATAAAAGTGATCCGAGGAATTTAAGAAGGAACTTTGGCCTTTGGCCTTAATAGAAACTGATGAAAGAGGAACCAAGAAAAAGATCTGGGTGGAGGAAATTAAAAAGGGGCCGAGAAGAGAACTGGTCCAGGAAAACGTTTGGACCAGGCTCCTCAAAATGCAATGCGGTAGATCATGAGAGGGTAGATTAAGAAGAAGATGAAGAGGAAATGACCACTTTTTTGAAAACTCATTGATCATTCCAAAGATGTACGATTAGATACAGGAAACCTCAGAAGAAGCCAAATATTTACGCAAATGTCCCATTTCCAAACATGGACAATGCTAATAGCATCTGTCAAAAGATCACGTTTTCGATAAGTTTTCTTGCTATCTTCATCAGGTGTTTTAGAGTTATGATTTTCTCTGAATAACTGTACCTATATTTTATTTATTTTTTAATGTATACATGTATTTTTTTATTGAGATTATTTTAACCTTATCACTTATCGAATTTCCAAAGCCCAACCGATTCACCGTGGCTAACGCAGTACCGTAAGGATCCTCGAGGCCAGATAATTGCAAGGGCTCCCATGGAGTACCACGGCAGTCGTAAATCAAGGCGCTGGTCATTGTTTGGCTGGAGGCTAATAGCATTGCCCGAGGGTTCCTCTTATCTTTCGGTTCCTCTGCGGGGTACCGGAGGATAGTAATTCATCAGGCCGATCTGAAACGAGGCCGTTGCAGTGGTTATTGGGGAGCGTCCGGGGGGATGAAATCAGGTCACGCTAGGAGTAGTTGATGACTGAGTAGAAACTCCGGTGAAGACGAGACAGTTCACGATTTCGAAATGTAGGGATAATAAACCATAAAAATATTCTGTGCGGTATAAAAGTAAAGTTTATTCAGAATGATTGTAGTCGTAGTTAGATTATTAGGAAGATGTGGAAAAGAAATGCTTGTAATATTGAACAACATTTTGATTTACAGTAAATGAAGCTCTCCTGTTGGGTTTAAATCTAAATTTATGGAAAGTGAATTCCAAAACTAACTGTGTATACATATTAGATATCATTTTCCAATCATCAGTTTTCTGGTACCAAAGTGTATGAGTTCTTCATTATGTAAAAAGAAATAAAGGTTGGGCTGTAGATATTTGGTGAGGCAACAAAAAAAAATGTTTCCTTCAGAAAAACAATGTATTAGTAAAAAAATAATAAAAGCATACAATTATAAAGTTATTTTCTAGCATTGTATATATATTTTTTTCCGATGGCAACGAGAGAGAATTACAATTTCTCTGTAATGTAATTTGCCATCATACCTGTTGTAATATTTGAAATAATACATATTTGAATTAATACAAAAATAAATGTTTGAAGTAACGTAAATTAAATAAACATATATATGTGCCTATATGAATGTAATCGTAAGAGAACGTGTGGTGTCGGCTTTTCCCGATTCGAAACCCTTTCAATATTTTTTAAATTGTTTAATATTTTGTATTGATCTATGTTTTATCGATATTTTCCATTACTATGTAATTTGTATATCGGTTCGTGAAAGTATAAATAACTTCTTATTCTTAACAATTCATTCCGACTTGTCTCACAAAAATGTTCGAACAATTCGCTATCAGTTTCAAAAATCCCTTGATACAGGTGTGTATAGACAACTAAACTTTGGTGGGGACTAAATTACCTAGAACATCTAGTTCTATCGCAAATTACTTGAGAGCAGAATCTTCGAACTAAAACATTTAGTGGTTCCTTATTAAAATCAGGTTCTATTTCACCTTTTCCTCCAGTGTATAAATACAAATTTGAACAATGCCTGATAGATATCTTGAATAAATAACACAAAGCCGGTTCGTACTAACGCTATCGCTTATTGAAGGAAGCCGTTAATCAGCTGACGGCAGTAATCCCGACGAGGCCGACAGACGGGAGGAAGCAGTTAATGCCCTACGGTAGCTATCTCCGTCCGGATTTTATGGCATTTCAGGCTTTTTCGTTCCGACCTCTAAAAAAATTCCTCCGATTTATCTCTTGTTTTTGTCAGAATTATTTTTCTTTATTTTTTGCCATTCTCATTTTAGGCCTTATTAGTGCACCTGTTCGGCCTTTATTGATATTTTTGGGGGGAATCTCACTGATAAGGATGATTTATTTTTAAATTATATACAACCGAATATTTCTGAGGGACATTAAATTTTATCTCACTTAAATTTACATTTGAAGTGGGTTAATTAATATTTTATTTTCGAATTAATAGGCATGTCAAATTTAAACAAGTCCTTAATTTTGAATATTAACATTAATTGAAGACTATGACATATATAGATACTTCTCG
This sequence comes from Halyomorpha halys, assembly GCF_000696795.3. Lineage (NCBI taxonomy): Eukaryota > Metazoa > Arthropoda > Insecta > Hemiptera > Pentatomidae > Halyomorpha > Halyomorpha halys. The sequence goes on along the minus strand of NW_027111317.1, from coordinate 222,898 downwards.
AGTAAAATTAGAATAAAAAAGTAATTGAACCGTCTAATCAGACCTACTGATCACAATTAATTCAGAAAGGCCTTGTATGTATATTGATGTCAGTTCCGATGATCGTACTGGGCATATCTATTCCTTTTAAAACATAAAATTATTGACCAAGTAATCTGAAAGAAAAGCCAGACAGAGAGGAATTAATTTTTTTTAGTTTAAAAAGCTTAATTGTTAAAAATAATTAAAAGCGAATCAAAATATTTTTCTTAGATGAGTTTATATTTCTTAATTTCTAAATTTCAAAAGACCAAGTGACCAATTGAAAATCAAGAAACTTCGATATTATTGTGCATGTATTTCTTTCTAAATATTTCCCTCCTTTAGAACTGTTTCTTGCTCCTTTAGGATTACGTTTTGTTACCTTTTGGGTACTCACCTCCTCCCTTTCTGTAGCATTTGGGTCTTGGATGCTATTGAGCAGTTATTCATCGCGAAATGGTTTATTTTTTAATAAGAAAATCGAAAATAAGATGTAATGACTATTCCTCAGGAGAAATTCCCTCCAGAGGGGAAAAAAACCCTGTCGAAGTAGCAGGCAATTTATTTTTTAATGTAGGTTTGTAATCGGTCACCACCGGCACCGTTCGGGTCCGGCCGGCACTTTTCGAGGTATCTGGAGAACAGTCTGTTCCTGTTAAATAGGTTTCCCACTTTTTTAAGGAGATAACTAGAGTTTGATAAAGATGGCTAAAGCATTTTGAAAAGTTTTTTTTTTTTTTTACTACGCCAAAGGAGGCATTTCTGCCATTCTGTTTCACTATTATACAGCCCAGTATAGTTTAGCTATTTTGAAAAGTTGGTCGCTATATTTTCCAAAACAATTGTTTAAAAGGTAAATGAGAGATGATTCTAACTCGAGTATCTGAGTGATATTTGATTTTTTAGTTATATAAAAAACGCAAACTGAAAAAATATACAAAAAGTGACTTCATAGACCAGTACAGATATACTATTCGCGTTGTGACTCAGTCAAATTCATGATGTAAAACCAACCATAAAATATGGCTTTCAATTGAATCTCTCAATATTCAAAATATGTGGATTTTTTGTTGTTTTTTTTTTTGTGGTTTTGAGGTTCACTTAAAGGGTGGAAGCGGTGATTTCGATTTGCTACTTATCAATCCAAACCAGTTTCCTTTACGCATTGATCTCTGTGAAAATACTCACGACAAAACAAATAAACTTTTTTCTTAATACTTACTGAAACTATATACCAACAGAACGAACATGCAAAACAGCACCAGCCATCCGGTCTTAAAGTTTTTGACCTTTGGAAACAAGTGGGTATTACGCTGATCACCTTACTTTTACGGCACTGGGAATTTTGAGACATTGGACGGGTCTTAAAACTACCAATAGCTTTCTTCCCTCGTAAAAATGGGCTCAGGCATCATCCTTCTTCTACTGATTCTTTTTATTTCGTTATCCTTTTGGATTGTATTTCCTCAAGATGACCCTTTAGCACCGTTAGCAGGGGCAGTAAAGTTGCTGAAATTTGAAAGGATAACGATGGAGCAATAAAAAACGCAAAAATAAATGTCAGATTTCGAATCACCGTAAAATATACATGAGATATATGACATGCTGATTTCCAATATCCCTTGTAATAAGGTACAAAAGTAAGAATCGATTATGTAAGCTTTTCAGCAACATTGCTTTACTTTGTGATAGAGTTACGATACTATGGTTAGTGATAGACACCAATGTAGTGATAAAGATTTATTATAAGGTATTGGTATCAGAATAATTCGAATAGCGTAATATATTAATAACAGTCCACTAACGTTTGACAAGAATGTTTAGAACAGTAAGAGGCACGGGTTGAGTTATTTTTTCAAATAACTTTTCTTTTCGTTTAATTAGTCAAGAGTATATTATATCCCTTATAGATTGTAACCTTCGTTGTTTAAAAGATGACGAAGAAATGCAGACAACAGGTTGAAAGACAAAGACTACAATGGAAACAACCCAGTTATATTAGCCTTCAAAATTACGATAAAAAAATTCTTATGAATATTCATACCAGACAAGGATAGAATAGAATGTCTAGTAGAGAAACATTTGCAAATAAGTGGCAAATACATATTACATTTATAGGCTTCCTGGGTGATATCGTCTCTATCTAAAGTATGTCAGGGAAAGATATAATAAAAAAACTACATATATATTCATTTGAAAAACGTGCTGTATTTTGTTTTCAAGAAAGAAAAAAAATCATAAGTAACTACATTTGTATGCAAAACAGGACTGCATCTATAGGAGTTTTATTCATTGATCTAGAAATAAATTGACTTTTTTTTTGTTTGTGGATTAGTGAAATATAGTGGTTAAATTAACTCACACTCAGAAGTATAGTTACCTATGTCCAAACAATAAATAGACATGTATATTTGACGATCATTCAGAAATTAAAAAAAAGTTGATATGATCTAGATAAGACACTTTTGTTTATTACCAGAATATAGTTTCGGAAAAACCAGTCTACTGAAAATATTTTCATTTTATTGATAACCTTCTGCCATTTTGTTACTAGGTTGTAATGAAATGCAAGCATAGTTTGTTGAGATAATTATGTCTTGTTTAGGCCTGTGTTCTCCTCTAAGCTCCAAAAGTAGTCAAACCTCAGTAACTTAATATTTTTGATTATTATTATCAACTTTTTAAATTTTTAATAACAGCATCTTAAATATATACGTATGTAAAAAATAAAACATACATGTTTAGCTCATCAGTATAAATGAATAAGGATTAAAAAAAAAAAAAGGAAGCGATAAATCAATGTCTGTACTGCTGCAAGGAATAATTCTTCTCCTAATATTATTTTTTTGTGTATAAAAATTCCTTGATAATTGGTTTCTCAAATACCGTTCTGCAGTACCACGTTCCGAGAGTTTTTTTTACGCCTTCCGAATTAATTTTGCTGCTTCATCCTTTTCGGTATAGCTTGCGACTTCATCTCCGAATACAGATCCTACGGAAAGACACTACCTTCGCCACTCGAGGCGTGAATGAGGCATTACCAACCCGATAGAAGTAGCCACCGTGAGGTACAACACCATTAAGGTGGTATGGGGTACATGGTCTCGCGGGTACTTAGGCTGGTACTATTGTTAGGCAAATGAGGACCACCTCAGCTATGGTAATGGCCAAACAGTCCTATGATAAGCTGCTATGGTAATGGGCCGGTTAGCGTTCGGCCAACAATGAAATGGCTCAAGTACCAGCTCAATAAATTAAAATCGTAATTGAGTCCCGGAGTTTTCAGCTTTCGCAACATCTACATATCCCATTTTCTTCTTTTTCTCATGTCGTGAGCTTTATTAAACAGCTCTCGCTCCTCCTCGTTATTCCCTGTTTCCTATTTCTTTGTTTATGTTCCCTTCTACATGCTTTTAACCTTTACCATAGCCGAGGCTGTGTTCTCGTTACTGTAGCGAGTGAAAATGGCCCTTTAAGATGTAATCACTGACTCCTGCTACTTGTAGGTAATGCACCTAATTTAAGCTATGTATTTGCCCAATTATGTTAGCATTGTAAGCCACTGGTAATTTTTATATTGATATAATTCAGACTGCTATGTTGGAAATCAAACATTGCATTATTGCTCATAAATCAATTTATATCTCTTTTAGTATAACCATGACTTTATATTTTTTTTAATTTTCTGGCGTTTATTAGTGTTTTCGATCGCTAGAAACAGCCAATGCTTTATTTTATATTCAATAAGAATATAATTATTAATATTAAATAATTATATATACTATACATAGTACAATCATGAAAACAAAATTTAAAAAATACCAATAATTTTTTAAGTGAAACAACACACAGCAGCTTCAGAAAAATTAAGGGATAACAAATTTTACTAGCTCACAATTATTTTAATGCTCCGAAAAAAACTAGCATTTATATTGAAATAAGTACTGCATAAGTCATTTTAATAAAAAAAAAAAAAAAAAAAAAAGATTTGCTATAAAATTATAACTACGTTTAATTGATGCAATGAAGTTAATATTATATAATTACACTGTTATATCTAGATTTATATCAATTATTATTAATCGGCAGTTTTTAGCGGCCTGCAATGTAATTTATAATAATTAGTTTCCACTAGATAATGCGAATTGAAAAACATAATAGCCATGATCAATTTGTATAAATTGGTTTAATTATAAAAATGTTTTAATAATAACCTATTTATGTCTTCTTTTTTTTTTTCAGGTAATGAACCCAACGCAACGGTGAAGGAATCAGTGTCCTAAGTATTTAAGATTTACTTATATATAATCCCTATTAATGATATATAAACAATTTATATTATATTTTCATCAATAAAATTTGATTACATGTCGACTCCAGAAATCTTTAACCAGGACATGCATTCACATCCTATACATACAGATCCTATTTGAATCCTGTTATAAAAGACCTTTAGTTTGATGGACGTCCCAAGTGGGATTTTTATTATACTTCGCTGACTGACATGTCAACATTGCAAATCGTAAAAGAACCCTAGAACTTTCTTCAAGTAACCAAAGACCTCTTAGCAAGAATATAAAAATACAAGGAAAGACTGAACTTTGAAACGAACCTCACCTACCAGTTTTAAAGTGGAATTTTAATTTAGTCTTATGCATATTACGTACATTCTGTGCTTAGCATTTAAAGTATCGTGATTATCATTTTTACTGCTGATATATTTATGGTACCTTCATAAAAAATAAAATTAGGTGTTTGGTATATACCTGATGGTTTATATATGGCAATAGTTAGGCATTTAAGTTGTTAATGTTTAAAAAAATATTTCAATTTAAGATTGGCTAAAAAAATATTTTACTTTTTACGAAAGATCAGTCATTTTTTATAGTTAAAGCATTTTTATGTGCCTCAAAAAATCTTTTAAACATTATATTTGTAGTTATATTAGGATTAGAGTGTCTTATTAAGAACAGAATAATTGTTGATTTTTTATATACAAAGTTTGGCCGGAGATGGCTGCTTCGGACTTCTCAATTCAATATTAATAAATGTAGTCCAAAAAATTTTTCGTTAATGATTTTTATTAATATTTAATCGAACCGCTTGCAGAGTGCCAGAAATTGCTAAGCATATAATTATTGTTTTCAAAAACGTTCTGGTAAGCTTGATCAAAACATTCGTAGTATATTATTATAGCTTATATTCATAATTTTGTATTTTCGTTTATGCATTTCGTGTGCTGTTGCTTGCTATCCGGAATCGATGTGACTCTTCCTAAGCAGTAAATGTGGATCATAAATCCAGGTATGAAAAATTGAGATGAGTTGGTCCTCAAATGATAGTTCAATTATTATTGCAACTTAATTAGAAGTTTTAGCATGCATTTAAAAAAAAAATATTTTCTGATTAAACCGTATAACAATTTTAAAAATTTATTTACTTACCATCTGGCAACTTCAAGTATATTTTACTTCCGTATTGATTAATTCAGGCAAAAAAAAAAAATCTAGCATTTTTATTAGATTATTCTTTTACTTCAAATTTTGATGAATCTCGTTCGTTTGTCCTTGTAAGAGATTGTAATTGAACATCCGTTGTCTGGAGGAGGAGCAAAAACATTGAAAACCCTGACGACACGAGAACAGGACACAATCCGGTTTTGTCCATTAAAAGCAATTTCCTCCCTCGTGAAGATGATAAAGCCCAGATATCCAATTGGTACCAAATTGCACGTATGAGGCACACTCAGGACAACGAGGTGCCTCTCGGGTGATAACTTAAATTAAGTTAATGGCAAGAGTGACCACTTCTTTTGGACCCGGAACTCCGTAACTGACCCTAGTAGGTCTCGATTTTTTTATTACTACCAAATTACTCTATGAACACGTCCAGTTATAGTGGAAAACGGTGATTAAGTTTAGTTATAATCATACGTTCCCTTTTAGAGTGATGATTCAATTCCGTCTTTAAAGGATATTTCTAAATTGAGCATGGACCCTTTAGTGGTCATGGTTTCACAGTTTGATAGAACTGTGATTAAATAAGCCACTTCAAAGAAAATAACAGTGTGCTCCGTAATCAAATTTTCTAGCCGCAGTTCATAAATTTATCTTCGACAAAGTCAGTCACTCTTAGTAACGGTTTGATTCATGGCATTCTAAAAAATATAGGAAAATAACACTCACCATCCAGATGCATTATTTTATAAATTTACAATTAACTAATTTTTTTTTCTCGAGTATCAATCATTTGTATTAAAAACAGGTGAAAAATGATTTATTCGTTTTGTTTATATTTATAAAGAGCAAAAAATTGCAGAGAGGGGAAAACAAATTGAGTCTTCAAAAGGATGTTCTCTATCACCACCTCAACCAATATACAAATTAAAACCCTACGTACCGAATTTCAACTTACATTTCATAGCATAGCTATAGTCATGCCTCCCATGACATTTTCATAAGTAATACATCCCATTCATTTGTCATTCAAATAACAAGTTTAAATAAAGATATGTAGTGAAATATTCTATATATTATATATTTTGCATACTTACATTTAGCCATTATATATTATTTTCATGTTTCATATATATTGTAACTTTGTATTCATAAAAAAAGTAAAAAAAAAAGGAGGAAACGTCAGCATTAATTACAGTTTTTAAAAATTTTGTAGGCCAGAGGTTCAGAGGTATCAAGACATAAAATCACATTTTATTTTGATAAAGGTTATACTTTTTTTTTTAATGCAATCCACAGCGAAGGTTATGTTAACCTAGTTATCTACAGGTGACGAACCTATTCTAGCCATGGTAGGGGGTCAAGTTTTTCATTTTGTAAGACGGCCACTTAATGAAAAAAGTCATCATCCTAGGCCGGATTCGAACCGGCGCCGTCCGTTGATTTCAGAACAATAGACGTAGACCTAACCATCTTATACACAATTATATTAGTTTTAATTTTTAATACTTTCTTAAATATCATCTAGTTGATTTATTTTTCCTTAAGTATTGAAGTATTCAATTTTTCAAGTAAGTATATAATATTCATACGGACCGTTGGTCTTTTTACATGTCCGACAGATCAATTAAAATAGTTTCTTCTTCCATCTTCGAAAACTGTTTTGGAATCAACAATGAAAGCCTCCGAAGGGACCATATCGCCCATGGGTTGAATTAGACCCGAAGCCTCGTGAGATAGGATCTGGACGGACGATAAGGTGCGTGTATCGAGGAGGTAACAAGGGGCGGTCGTGGCCCACGGGCCGATCCCTATGACAACCCCCCCTGGGGGGGGAGCAGGAGGGGAGAGGGTGTTTATGGCGATTCGGCAAAAATCCTCTTACTCTGCCTTTAACGGAAGACAATGCTAACGGGGCTCCATGTCCCTATTTACTAGTTCTGCCGCCGCATGGTAACGAGCTCTCCTATGCCGGTTATGTTATTGTTCTTTCATTAGTTACTTAACCGGATCTTGTTGGCTCTAAGACATTATTATACCGATGTTATATATGTTTGTTATCTAGTATAGGTATAGAACTTGGAACACGAATAAATATCTTCTTTTTTTTTTTAATAAACTTTATAGAAACTTTTTACAAGCTATTTCTTCTTTTTAAATTATGTTTCTCATTGAGTTACATTCTTGTAAAATAAGGATAAATTCAAGCTAACTAAAGTAAAAATGAATTGGTCCGAATATATGAAAAAAATAGCAACAAAGATTTGTAAATATACATAACGTTTGAATATTAATTTACTGTCAGCTTCATTGATTTCACATCAATTATCCACCGCAAAAATAAAAAACTCAACAAAAATCTGCAATTAATAAATAAACATTACATCGATTATTTATTTTTGACATGAAGGAGAAAAAATGTTCAGTATTCTTTCTAATAATATATTTTATTCAGATAAAAAAAATCTTAGTTGTTTTATGAAATTTAATTATATATTAGATTATATATTATATTATATTATTTATTATAATTATTAGCACCACTAGTTCTACAAATATTTATGCTTTACATTTTTTACATGCGTAACGTAAATCGCTAATGAAAACGTTGAACGTTGAACGATGAAAAGTTTCATTTTTTGAATTATAAAAAATTATAACTTATTAAAAATAATAGTTTAAAAAAAAATTACTACTTTATTTATTGATAATATTGCAATCTGCCATAGTTGGGCAATAGGTAATAGTATTAACTGATCACATTCATACTAAAAATAAAAAATAAAGTAAGAATAAAATAAATAAGTAAATGAAAAAAAATAAAAATATATTTTTTTTTAAATAAAAAAAACAATATGTCGTTTATCTTCTCATAACTTTCTTTCCAATAAAAAGAAAACTCTGTATATTTATGAAAATGTAACTTTTTCATTTTCCACTTTATTTATAACGTTTTACATCGTATATGCAAAAAACAAAAAAATAAATAAATAATAAAAAGCTACTGATAAGCTAATAATAAAAACATATAAATATACAAATGTATATAGATCAGTAGTAAGGCACTGTGCTACTGATTCCAAGGACCAGAGTTCGATTCTAGCTGTGGCAGATAATTATGTATTGATAGGTCTACCAAGACTCATAAAGTGGGTATCCTTAAATGGGAAAAATATGGAGCCCGAGTATTATTCTGACCAAATTCTCTCTCTCCACAACTGTTGGTCTAGTAACTATAATGAACCCCTGACCTTTTATGGTTTAGTAGTAGTGGTACAGATTTATTTTTATTATATATATACAATGAGTAATTAATTATATTATGTTATGATATAATATAAATGTCGTAATAATACATATGTATCAGAAATAGCCTTTACCATCTATACCTTCATGTTCTTCTTTAAGAATTGAATTCTCTAAAGATTTTTTTGATTTTTTTATTGGAAACCAGTTATTAAACATTAAAAAATTCGGCACCTGTGTTGCTTTTGCTTAATTAAACAGCGAGATCAAAGAGGCCGCCTGTCAGCGCCAATCCTCGCCCGGATGGCATTCAGCCGTCCATCTCTTCGGATCAGCAGCCTCCATACCTTATTAGTCTCGAGGCAGTATCAAATTTTATCGATTGCAAATAATGTTTTTGCAAAATGTATAAATATTCTTTTTTCTAATGTAGTTTTAATGTAATAATGAACATTTTGAGCCAATAAAATTCAGAATGATTCAATAATACCAATTGATGTAATCAACGATTTCTTCCTTATATCAGTTAAGTATCAATTGGAATCACGTCAATAAAATTTTTTCATCATCTCAAGAAGCAAAATATTATTCCGAACGAAACTCTACTTTTTTAGTATATATGAGTATGAGTCCATAAAAAATTAAAATATGTCTTTATTTATTTTACTTTATTTGGTTCTTTTATAACCGATAAATAGAAAATATATTTATTTATGTTAAAAAAAATGAGATAAGCATTATTCCAAAATTTGTTGATTTTTTCTTACAGTCAATCAAACTTTTTACAGAAATAATTTGACCTTATAGATGACTACAAGTTGTGGAAGAGATAAAGTAAAAAAAAAAACAGTTTTACATTGTTCATATATATAAAAAGATAATCTAAAACTAGTGTGGTAAACGAATCAATAATAAAAATATACTAACTAAAAAGAAAACTGCAAAGCTTATTTAAAATTAGCTTATTTATTTTTTTTCAGCCCTAAGTCATAGTTTAGTCTTCACAAACACGAACTAACTACTTGAAACTCATAAAATTCTGGTAGTATAGGGATGAAGATAACAACAGAACAAAGTATCATATTTGAACTTATAAGTTTCTAAAACGTATAAATAAGGTAGAAAATATAAATGAGGTGTTACATTTCAAAACCAGGCAATCTATTGAATTAAACTTTTTTTTCATTTTTTTTTTTTACAGTTTTTGTACACATGGTAGCCTAAAGAAGAACTGTGAAGAAAAAAAAAATCAAAAACTAGGAAACCAAAATTTTCTTATTCCTAAATACAATGCCTAAAATTATAGATGGCTATAACTCCTTTATCGTTAGTAACTGAGGGTATGCGACTTTAATCTAAGTACTAGTAATTCAATTGACATTTTGAATTGAGAATTACTATAGTTAAAGTAAAAGTAAAATAATTTTGTATAAATTGAGTAACTCGTAAAATAAATTAGTTTGATTACAATTTTAATATTTTTGTTTCAATTGCCTTATTTAGATTTTTTACTTTTGTTTTGATTCAAGTGTGTTCCAAAGACATTTTCTTGACACGATCCATTCTTCGCACCTCTTGAGCCCCACTTATTAAAGTCCCTTTCCTCGACTGGTGATATATCATCAGTACCACTGCAATCAGGACTGAGCCACTAAACAATATAATTCAAATTTTCTCGCACTCTATTAAGCCGATAATGAATGGGCAGTTGCACGGACAACCTCCACATTCCGCTGGTATGATTAATGTAGCCCGATTTGTGGTGAAGCATTAACGATTGTTTCACAAGACAAGTAGTTCACTGCGAACGTGAGCGGCCCACTTGCACGCGACATGTTTTAATTTTTATGATAGCCATGGAAGAACTAGGAGTTAATTTTACGATCAAGTGAACTTAATCATCCGCTTTTTCTATGTGGAGTAATGACATCTAGCAGTCCTAACTCCCCATCTACGCTGTCTTCGAAAGCTGTAAACACGCCAGGTTAAACATTGTATAGCTTCTTAATTAAGAGAAAGCTACAATATGAATTGTAGGACTTGCCAGCGCAATAAACAGTATTTCTGCACGGTATACTTTAAAACATATTACAGAACTGCTCCGGTATTGGGACTAAAAATCCTTCTTCTTCTAGTGCCTCATTTCTTTAGCAATCGGGAATATATGGAAATCGTTCCGTTGGCTCACATCTGCAAGTCGATCGAAAAATCGTGTCTTGGAGAACTCTCCTCATTACTGGAGGAATGGGATGCGATTTTCGTTATAGCTCGGCCTAATCAAAAACAGCCGACTCTGGCGTCCAACCGTGCCCAATTAAGTTACCTCTCGGATGTTTTGAGAAATGCGAACTATTGGGATAATAGATTTTTTTTTTTCGATTTTCTCTTTGACGCTTCTTCCAGATTTGACGCACTAAAGGTTAGGCAGAACTTAAAAAACAGAAATGATGTTACTGATAAAATTTCATATATTATAAGATTGACGGTAGCACAAAATATAATCCTACTTTTATGATTGTTTTATTGAAACACTAGTTAATGAAAATATTTAATCATTCTTCTTGGTTTGTTTTTTTATTTTATTTTTAAATACAATTGTTTGTTTCATTGAATAAGGTTGGTCATTAAACTAGGGAATCAATTATTATTACTTATCTATTGCTTTATTTAACTTTTATTCTATTTTTTTATTTAAATTTATAAAATTTTACTAAATATTATCCTCTGGTTTAGCAATAACTTTTTAAGAGCTCTTACGTGATTCTAATTATATAATTCTCAATTTAAAGTCACCATAAGCAAAATTAATTTGTTTATTTTTTATAGAAGGCAATTCAATAGTAATACTACCAAAGAATACTACCGATTACACAGCATTGTAATTCTTCTAGATCACACTAAACAGAGTATCCTCTCATAAATATATAAATAAAGTACTCATCGGTTTGGGGCTGATTCTTATTTCTATTGAATACATAACTAGTCGACTATACAAAACTAATGTGGATTTTTATTTAAAAATCGCTATAAATATTTTATTTAAAATAGAAGGAAGATGAGACGGGGTAACGGTCAAGAAAGGTACAAAACCACCAGAAATATTACTAATTAGGAATACTTAATTTTTATTACGTTACTAATAAGTAATGTTCCTACTCTAGTAATGTTCCTACGCTAGTAATGTTCCGGACTATGTTCCTACAATCAATTAATCGATTGCACAAGGTAAACCTATTATCCTTCAATTTTAATATGTATTTCATTTACTAAAATAGTTAGCCTTTCTACTTCTCTTAATTTGACCATGTTCCATATGCTACAAAAAAAAAAAAAAACCATATTGCGATAAACTTTGAAAATCCTGAACATTAGGTTAGAGTTTTTAAGATGAAAAGTTATTAGCGTTTCAGTTTTCAAGTTCCTTCTGATTGACGTTGCAGATTCAAAGTACAATAATAATTAAAATTAATTTTACAATTAATGGATCAGAGTTAAATTAAAAAGAGTTGAGTGAACCTATCCTTATCGTGCCAAATCCATTCAAAAATACAGAAAAACTTAAAGTTTACAAAAGTATGTCTTGTTACTAAATACAGGTTTTTTTTTTAGACTGATGTCGTTTTTTGGAAATTCGTTCAAATATAGAATCACATTCATTACTTTTTATTACAGCTTCTTCATCAGTTATTGATGTAAATGTTTCATTAGTAATGAAAATCAGTTAAAAAAAAAAAAAAACCCTGAATCACAATCATTATTTTTAATTATATTATTTCAAAAATTTTTCGAGACCAGGTAATATTTATCAATAAATTAATTTAATATCCAAAAACAGTCTCAACACTATTTATTTATTTGTCCTACGTTTCGGCCCTTCCAGCCATCCTCAGGGACATCTAAACATTTAACAGCTTATATTACCACTTCACTTTTAAACATTTACAATAACATTATTATTTATTATATAATATAACATACCTTCAACATAAATTTCCTCTCACATTAATTATTTTCTACTTGCAGGCTATTTTGCCCAGGTCAATTTCTTTATTTAAGTTAAAACCTATTCCAAACAGTCCATTATTAAAAGTCATACTTATTATTAATAAGCTTACCAAGCTTAAGTCTAGTTATCTCTCTATTTAAATTTTAAAAAACATTCATTTATTTATTCTATTAGTGGTAGGTTATAAAAGGTTTGTTATATGGTGTGGGTTTTTATAGTGTGGACAATATTATAGAATAAATAAATGAATGTTTTTTAAAATTTAAATAGAGAGGTAACTAGACTTAAGCTTGGTAAGCTTATTAATAATAAGTATGACTTTTAATAATGGACTGTTTGGAATAGGTTTTAACTTAAATAAAGAAATTGACCTGGGCAAAATAGCCTGCAAGTAGAAAATAATTAATGTGAGAGGAAATTTATGTTGAAGGTATGTTATATTATATAATAAATAATAATGTTATTGTAAATGTTTAAAAGTGAAGTGGTAATATAAGCTGTTAAATGTTTAGATGTCCCTGAGGATGGCTGGAAGGGCCGAAACGTAGGACAAATAAATAAATAGTGTTGAGACTGTTCTTGGATATTAAATTAATTTATTGATAATCATTATTTTGTTTTACTTAACATTCACTGAATCGGTTTCTCCTATTCGGAAAACAGAGAAAAAATCGCCGCTGACAAATTCGAATAATTTAGTGACTCACTAAAACTATAGTGAATTTTTTTTATTTATTATTTCTTTTTTGGTCTTAGTTCATCACTTACTAATACTCTGTGCGAATAGTTTCAAAACAAACCTTGTGAACGGTTGTGGAAGGGATGACCTACAAAAAAACGTCCTTTAGTCCTACCCGAGGGCCAAAGGTTCGATCCCAAAGGAAGATTGATTCGCCGAAATCAATTACTCCATGCCGCAATCAAGACGGGTGAGTTGTAAAATTATTAATTACATAGGACCACTGTGTGGAGTCATCTCACACACTAGTCAATAATTGCAGCTCTGTCTTCGCCTGTTAACATTGTACTGTAGGTTACTGCAGAGAGATAAACCTGCCCGTAAGTTAATATACGACTTATGATTATTAGAAGAAAAAATTGATTTCTTCTCTTGTTAATGATTGTACAGGAAAATTAATGAAAAGAGTAAAAAATTAAAATTGACTGATCTGTAACATGAAGGAGATCTAAAGGAAACAATCTTTCAAATAGTGTATGTTATTTCAAATTAGTGTGTAATAATCTTTCTCAAATTAAATGTGAATGTTTGTATTTTTTATTATTTTTTTTAATTAAATTATTTTATAATAAATATGGTGATACTATAGAAATTTGCGAATGATCTTAAATTGAACATTTCGATTAGTCAGTAATATTATCGAGTACAAGGTATATACAATTGCTATTTGTTTATGTTGTTTACGCTAAATAAACTATATACTCTTAGAGAAATAGTTATTGGCTCACATCACCCAACGACTTGCGAAACATGCATAACGAAGTATGAAGAAGGCATTACCTGGTCTAATTTGCTAAGCCGTAATTACTCCAGTTCAACATGTTTGTTTCCTCCAGTATTTAAAACTTCATTATGAAGAATCATTGATTTTATCAGGCTGAAAAATTAACTAGCGTTTACGGTAATTGCCATAATTATTTCTAGATTTGCTGTCATGACATAATTTACATATTTTTCTTCCTATGGAGGAACAATAATGCAGTTTTCAGTAATATGGAAATCATTTTTTGTTGTAAACAATATTAATTGTAATATTCGGCTGTAAGCAAATTTTGTAGTTGCATTATGACACCTTTTTTTGTGGTTTTTGTAGACTAGGGTCTGTTGAGATTACGCAAATCTTCGGCCAAAGCCGGAGTGGCGTATCTGAAACTTGGATTTGAACTATAATAATTAAATAATTATAGTTAACAAAGTAAATTTATTTATTTTTATATGAATATTTACATATTTTAAACCATATTTAGCAACACACATAGTTTACTTTTATTTCATGTTATCTATTCTCTTGCTTGGCTATATTAATTTAGTTATGTGTATCATTTTTAGTCCTGAAGAAACCTTGGACGAAACTTTGGCTCACAACAATTATTATTTGGGTTTTTTTTTGTTAACCACACACGGATGATCCTCCTTTTATAAATTATAAATAGTCAATCAAGGATGTTCCAACATTAAAATGTTTTTCTATTATTATTCCTATTTTTTTGTTTTAATATTGGTGATGAGGTTAATAAAAAATGTTCTGAGACAGTTATTGTCCTCCTTCAACCAAATAATGTTTTATTTATACACTATTGCTTGGATACCATGCGTGCCAGAGAGCATCAACAGACATGTTCTTTTCCGCTCCACTTATTCAAAGACCTCACTAATACTTCTTAACTGTTCCCTATATAAGAACAACCTGAGCCTTTCCCTTACTGGAAGATGTACAGTTCTTCCAGTCTCTTCGTTGATGAGACTAAACGCTGTATCGGATGGCAAATTGAAGAAACTCTGCCCTGCCCGTATGTCGTAACCCCTTTAATCTCTTTCTGACTTGCATTATTCTATAATCGGCAAAGGGGCGGTTTTACGCCCGCCTCCCCATCCCAACTTTCGATCACGTATCCCCCGGGCGAAAGTGTATCGCCTTCTTAAGCTCTCCTTTTCTTCAGCGGCCATTGTCGTCTTCCGCGGATGTCTGCACGTAGCCGCGTCCCCCTGTTTGGTCCAACCGTCGGCATATTTACACTCAGCCGTCAAAAAATATATTTCTTAACAGGCCGGTTTGTCGACTCTATCGGGTATAATGGTGGAGACTTTAATGGTCGGATACAGGCGCTCTTCGGTATAGTAGCCCTTGGTAAAAAGTCACCCTTTATAACAAGCTAGTGAAAAAAGTTCAATTTTTAATGAGATCTAATTTTAAAACAAAATTTAATTTTTCCTTTTTTTTTTAGTATTTTTATCTCATTAATTAAATAAGATCTTATAACCAAAATTTGTTTTTTTTACTCTCATAGTAATTGAAATTAAAATATTAAGCTTTACAAATATACTATATTTGAAAGAAATATTTTTAGTCAGTTAATTCTGTTATTTTCACATATTTTAAGTTTTATCAATTTAGGGCAATTAAATATATATTGTGCCTACATGTATATGAACGATTGCAAAACAAGTTGTAAAAATACTTAGTTTAACTATTCGACAATATTTCCGAGATCAACTCCCTTCTCATTTGTTTATTCTTATGCTTTCTTAGATTTTAGTTAGGTTCATAAAAAAAAACACTTCTACCAAGCCGACGACTTATTCACCAGTGATGTCCATTTAAGAGAAATGATACTTTAGACGTTCATAATAAACTTTTAATATTATTAAATTGTAAAATAAATATTAATTAGTTTATTACTGTTCCTTGTTTTTACAGTTATAAACATGAAAAATTCACAGCAACCTACTTGGGTATTTTTTCCCCCTATTTAATTATAATTACATTATATATAATAGATACAGATAAATGAGTATTACATATCTACATCATTTAATTTTGTAACAGGAATGCCTCACTGAATGCCGTTAAAAAAATATGAAAAAAATATTGGCCAATGTGATGTAATTATTGCAAAACTGAAGCGCAGTAATTATGTGAAACAGATGCAGTATTTCATGTAGATGCATTTAAGGCCTCGTAAGGCAATAGACAATTCGGAGCTCTCATAAATATTTTCCTTTCATTGGAAGACATCAATTTCTCCTCCCATCTCGATACGATCTCTAAAAGTAAAAACTAACGAGGATGCTTTTATCGGGCCAAATGATGCCGCTCTTCCCATATTTGACATGCGATGTTAAAATATTTTGAAACTATTAAATATACCATTTGAGAGTATGGACGGCTTGCTTGAAACAGTAAACATGAACGTAACCGACCCAAAAACCACAAATTGCCGCAAAACACGCACATTTAATGTCCTGTTACCCATACAGTGGGATATACTAACAGATATAGAATTTTGTTAACGGCTAATTATTTGTTATTAATGGTACAAAAAATTAAAACATATATAATTGGCAAAAGTCTGTTATTACGGTATCTGTCATAATATTTTAGGCGATAATTGCCTAAATTTCTTACGAAATATGTTTCCTGAAGATAATTTTCATATATTTTGAGTGCTAGTTATATAATTCCCCTTAACTATCAATAATGTCTTAAGGAATTTCTGTCTAAATATGATTGCTGTGTAAATATTGATATTAATAATTAGAAGGGAAAAATAAACAACCAACTACCATCATTAGAAATACATTGAGAAACAACTGAAGAAGGATTAACGTGATTAACATAAAAGAAAAAAAAAGAAATAAATACTATAAACAGACAAACAAGCAATAAGAAAAATAAAACATTCGTTTTTATAATTAAAAGTAAATTATTACGTTATATTAAAATTAAGTGATATAATTCTTAGAAGATAACATATAATGTAGGGTCGGAGAATATTAAAAAACCATGAAACAATCAATGAGATTTTTTTACAAGTCAATCTTATTATGTATTATTCATAGATACTTAATGAGTCATTAATTGAATAATATTCATCAATGGATAGATATAGCAAGACTAATGTATCTAGAAATTGAGACTAGTCATTATACACAATAAACCAACTTTATAAATTCCATTAAGGCTTCTTGAGTTTTTTTTCAATTTTTTTTAAACATCAAAATTCTAAAAATATCAGAACCGATATTATATTTATCATAATTATTTATACAAAGCTTAAATACTATAATATAAACCGAAAATCAGAGTGGTATTTATTTGGTATAAACCGACTAAGGTACGACTTTCAAATACCGATATTTTCTTCAAGATTTATTTTAAAGTATCCAAAAATAAAATAATTACAAACTCCAGCCAACTAGAAACCCAAAAGTATATTTATGCCTTCCAATTTTTCCCGGAGAGATTTAAAAACAATAAAAAAAAAATCTATTTTTCATTCTACTTCATTTATTTATTTATTGCAGGGGAGATCATTTAGAAACAACAGTTTTTAGTTAAGTGAGGATCAGCCAAAGGAGTACGAGGAATGGATCTGGGTGAATAACTTTTGAAAATTAGCTTATCTATGTTTAAAAAAAAATTAAAATTAAATAACAAATTATTTTAATTTAGTAAAAACAGTTAAGGAGCTACAAAGTTGAAATTTGCAATCATCATCCAAAAAAAAAAATGAAATATTAGAAACTCTTTTTAGAGCTTCTCCAACACGCTTTACGAAAAAAAAAAAAAATTGGACTTAGAGTTGGCGTTTCATTATTTTGATATCTTATTTGCTCACATTTTACATTCCTACAGCATTAATAACAGACTTTCAGACACCTTTGCACTTTACATTACTACCCTGTCACAGATATTCTATGTAGAAAGGCGCTTTGATATGATATAAACACACATTTTTTGGGTTGGATGAAAACTGTAACATCTTAAATGTCTTACACGCTTGATGGTAAATAATTTCCTCCTGGCTCTCGGGGAGAATTCAATCCTAAACCACTTAGAGACTCGACAGGTCAGGGTTCCTCCGAGGTTGAGGATGTAAGATTAGGCCGCTTCTACGGTGCCCCAGAAAAAAATATATGCTTCTCCCAGCGGGGAATTAATTTCCTATGTTTTTTGATGGTGAGTATATTACAGAGCGATCCGCTAATAGTCACGTAGACTCTCTGCTCCCGCTTAATTGAACCAATTGGAATATTTTTTTACTTTTTTACCAATCACCTCCGATCTTTATGCTCCGCATTTATTTCTCGTTCCTTTTTTGGTTTGGCCTCCGTTGGAAAGGTTATCAGCCAACTGAAATAGCCTCTTCTTAAAGAATATTCCACCGTGAAATTATTGCATGTGAAACGTTCATTTGTGAGATTTACTACCTGAGTTTAGACGTTTTTGCTTTCGACTAAAAATATCCACGTCTTGAGAAAAAAACATTTAAAATTATTATATCTATTATATATATCTGATCAAAGGAATTGCGTAAAATAAAATAATATATTAATAACAAATATATATCTCAACTTAGTGGCATTAGCATTTTGAACTTCCATAAGTACCAAAGGACAAACTCAACAACTCTTCATAGACTTAATTCAGGTATTTACATGATTATTTAACCATCTAGAGAAATATAATTCGAATTCAGTCAATGTATATTTTAAGCCTTTCACATTACGGTCAATATAATGTTTGCTTTTTTTTATACCATACCATTCATATGTATGGATCACAAAATACTCAGGCTGTCATGGCATTTATTGCGAAGGATTTAGGGACATCAAATTAATGCAAACAGATGATGCACATGATGAAAGATTAGGTTAAAGCAGCGGTACCAAAATTTTTCATCAAGGCGTACTTGTCGAATTAAGAAATAAATCAAGGCATAATTTTCGATAGAGCGGTGTAGTATGTAGGAAAAAATATTTTAAAAAACAATGCAAAGTGAATGCATTCAAATTAAAACTTCCTGTTTGTTTTTCTCAAATATGTCTCCAAAGTTAAATACCATTCATAGAGCCGAAAGTAATTAAAATAAAGGGATCCTTGAAATTCTTGGATCACTAGAAGTATTAATCTGAATTATATACATATATATTTTTTTCTAAACTTTATAATATAACAGAATAAAATACTGATAAAAAATATGTTTTCGGATTAAAATTATTTTTAGTAGTATCTTTTCGATAACGTTTAATTTGATCCATTCCTCTCGTCATATTTCTACTTCATAACCCTCAAGTACTTACGGACGGCACCTTCGGTACGAATGTTGCGGGGTAAGATGGCGGATGGCAGTTACTGGAGATGGCGGGAACGTATTAAGGCCAGGGCTAATCTTAATAGAATCACTGGAGCTGGAGCGATTGTTGGGAGTGGCCGCCCATCTTTAGAATGTATTAGCCATGAGGGCTCCAGCTGTGTATATATAGAGCTGTCGTTATATACAGCTTGCGAATTACTTCAGAGTCTACCACGTCCGTAATATCCCCTGTCTGGATCCCATAATAAATTTCTTTCCGATATGCAATGTACCAATAATAGATACTTCCAGCTCACCCTGTCTCAGTATTGCAACGTTATTAGGCATCTATTAAATCTTGAGTTATATTCTAGTTTAAACCTGTACTACCTTCCCTCATATTCTTTTAAAGAATGATTTAAGGCCTATACTGTGCTTTATAGTTATATCAATAATCTTTGTGGTGTTTTATAACAGACATTAAAATGTAGTTCAGAATACTTGATATTATTTCTGAACACGGTTAAGACAAGTAAATACCACCTATTGAGAGGCACAGTGACGTAAGTCCTAAATCCATCATAAAGAGAAAACAGCGTTTCAAACTTTTATAAAGCTATAAACTAAATTAAACTAGAACTTCCCTTGTATTTCGAATCGTTTTCCCGTTGATTAAACATTACTGTACTTTCGATAAAGACTGACTTGCACATTAAACAAACCTTAATTTTGTTATCATTAATAGCGTATGTTGCACTGTTCACAGGGAAGAATTGAAATAAACTTTCTCCTCTTGTACACGTACAAGAGGAATACGTCTAATATTGTTGGGTTTATCTTTTTTTTTATTTTAAAAGAAGAAGAAAAGGTTATAAAATAATTATTGTACAAAGGCCCAATTCAATAAAGTTCACCGACATTAGAATAGTGTTCAGAAGAAGTAGTACAGGAACGCAAGTCATCGCTGGCAAGCGTGAGGGGATTTTATGAATGAAACAGGAAAGTAAAAGTGTGTAGAAAATTGCCGTCCTTCCACCTCCTAGGCGCGGTAATAAAGCTATGGAGGATGTCGTTTGTGCTCTTGCGGCATTCTTCGCGACTGACGGGAGATACAGGAGACAAGGGTAAGGGATTATGTTTATTACGATGAACCAGGGGGTTGCGGAGGCATAAACCATCCGAATGCGGCTCGCGTGCTCAGCGGGTGTCGATCTCCCGAAGCCGGTCACTAAATCCGGACGTGATCGGAATCGTTAAGAGCGGTACTTTTTTTTGGCTCGTCCCTTCTGCCCAATTTGAGGAACTCGTAAAACTCCGACACATTCCACCAATCCGTCCAGTGATAAATGTTGAAAAAAATATCTGGACTAGATAACAAAATATCCCATGGAGTAAATGAAATAGGGATTAAATGTGTTTAAAATGGATCAGTCTCAATAAAAAAACTATAAATCCACGTCGGCTTTTCGGGAAGATATTTTTATACCGGTCCACTTAAATATAGAGAACTTTTAAAGTTGTGTGTCGTTAAACTTTACAATGTCACTTATCTTAATGCTTATTGAACGCTGATAGATAGATGGACTAATACGAATGATTTTCTCACAGGAAACATCAATCCACACTTAGGTTTAATAAGGTTCGGCTGTCTCAGAAGTAGGTGATATGAGAGAAATTTATTATACGAAACTTGTTTCTTCTCGACAATAATACTTTAGAGGGACACCTTTAAGCACGTCTGTGCTTTAGCGATCTTTATCAGGTAGTTAATTTTTAACGCTTATGGTAATTTCCAACATAATGTAAACAAAAAAAAAATAAATAAATAAAAGAACCTGTATCTCAAAAACCCACAGATCGCCCTCATTCGAATAAGAAAAAATATTCACGATTTTGTGAGCATTGCCAAAGCATAAGAGATATGAGACATTTGTATTTGTTAAAGAATGTATAGTATACACTCTAAAAAATAGCTCTTAAAGTTTTGCATTTGATTCAACTTCCTCTACGAACTCTTCCTCTACGAAAACATTAAAAAAAAATTATCTTTACTTCAAGAAAATTTGAATTATCCCATTCCTTTGTATTGAAATAGATGGTGACCGACATTTCAGGACATTCAATATCGCCGTTCATGTGTGAAACCTTCAGAGTACGTGTCTTGTTACGACTAGCCTTGTACCAGATGGTGCCTAGTGGTCTATGATTTTATCAATCACTAGGAAATTACTTTACGACTGTTCCTGTGTACAGTGTCCTTCTGCAGAGTTGCAGCCTGTCAATTTTCTTCGATTTAATCAGCTTCTACTTTTCTCAGTTTATTAATCAAAGATGAAGTACATAACGTCTTCTCCCAGAGCATGTAACTATGGACTAATTTTTAGTATCGTTCTATTCCTCAAAATTACTTTTAAAAAAATTGTTTTTAGAAACCATCTATGACAAAATCATCCATCAATAACTTTATCTATTTTTTTTTTTTAACGTTTAACAATTATCAATCTTTTTTTACCAATTTATTATTTTATACTAATTTTAAACTACTGTTCGTTTCTTAAAAAATCCTGTCTAGATATGAAATAATTTGGATTTTTCAAAAAAGTATGCGAAAACATAGTTGAAAAATATATTTGATTCCTGCTGCTAAAACTCATGTACAGCATAATTAATTTTTCTAATGGTGTAATTAATTACTTATTGTTTCTAGAGATATTAACAATATTTCAATTCAAATAATAAATTTATTTAAACGTACATAATGTATGTATTTAATTTAATAATTAGCAATTCAGAATGATTGAACAGCTTCTCTTATTTTTTTTTTATAATTGCCGGGTTTGTGATATATTCATATATATGATATTACGATTTTTAAAATTATTTTTTATTAGCATTGGTGATTAATTAATTTTATTTGGTTTTTTTCTCTAATTATTCCTATATAAAATCATATAAATGAATGTAACATAATTTTTAAGGAAAGTTTTACTTATTGAAATCAGTCATTTTTACTAATGATTTAGTTTTTTCCCTTTTTTTTTTTTTAGAAGACAACGGATAATTAAAAAAAGCAAGTTATTATAATATTTAAGTTTCAGTATAATACAACACAAAATATATA
>NW_027111317.1:196699-200182 GCF_000696795.3 Halyomorpha halys | reverse complement strand
TTAAATTGAAGAAAATGGCCAAAGTAATAAAACATGGTTTTAAATATATTCATACGCTTGAATATTGAAATATTACATATAAATAAATAAATAAAAATCGGTATTTCATAAATGAATCTTGGCCTAAAGAATAATCCAAGTCTACAGTAAAAAAAAATCCAAGCGATTTATCGGTACAGACATCAATAAGCTAGGATGAAGTTTTTGAAAGTGAAACTTTTATTTTATAATACTTTTTTAAAACATAATATCTAAAAGTTTAAAAAACAATTTCAGGGAGTTAAAACCTGATTTTAAATAAAGAAGTTTAAAAAAAAATTATAAATTATAACAATAGTATAATGTTAAAAATTATACTTTACGAATCAGAAAATTAATAAGAAAAAAATCAATATGAATTAAAAGTGAATCGAAGTAAATTGATCATTTATCAATTGTGAAATATGTATATATTTTTAAAAAGAAATGATAAATTAGCAGCTGTCAAAATTAAATTAAATTTTCATATCTTGAGATCACTCATGGAATATTGCTTGATTTGTGTTAGTTTAAATTATTTAAGATTAATTTTAATTTTTTTTTTAATACTTATAAATAAGCGGTATTTAGCAAGTTGAAGAATGGGAAATCCTCTTTTAACCTTGGATTGAATCGGTGTAGCATATTAATAATAACTACCTGTAATATAAATATAAAATATTAAGACAGAAGTGGGCAGTGCAAAAGTTGTGCTATATGTTAGTGCGTGGAAGAGTTATTACCAACTCAAATGTTGTTTTATTGACGAGAAACTGACTCACATTCATCTTTCCGACCGCGGAGGTCAAAGAGCTAACCATTTACCGACGCCCACGATTTATAATAGTCAAAGAATTACCTTAACCAGCGCTCGGGAAGACCTTGCTAAATATTAATGGCTTTGCTAAGTGTCGTTATTTCATGTGTTATTTGAAAGGTGTTTTGTTAATTCCAAGGGCGTGTTATATTTTAGAATGTAATTCACGACAAAACATTTTGCAACGCTCACTTTTCGATCAGCGGATTGCGAATTAACGAATAGTGTTCTCTGTCATTTCATTACCTTTTTTGATCGTCTTTTTTCTTTTCCTTTTTTTTTTTATTTTCGTCACAACGTGTTGAAAGTTTGTAACAATCGAGCTAGCGGGACACGAGGCAGCAAACAATAATCACGTAGACGACCATTGCTGAAGAAATGAAGCCATCTGCGAAGAACTAGGCCGAGGTATCTCGGAGACCACACAGCAGGTAACCCTAGCCTCTGGTGTAACGCAAGTGCTACACTCAAGGATCACTTTCGGTCCGCTCTTTTGTATCATCGCCCGGATGATTGTTTAAGGTCCTTTGCTGAATGGTGTTGTCCGCCGTGCTAATTTAACGCAAGAAGGATATCTCGTCTCATGCAGTCATTAGAGAGTATTTCCGTTCTCTTGTTCCATTTCAAATAGAAAACGTATGTAGGTAATTAAAATGTAATTGCACTCTGGTGAGCGAGTGACTATAATGGTTTACTTCTGTGTTAATAATGGATGTCTAGAATAAAACGAGTTATAGTACAAAAGTTACTATTAGAATATTCGAAATTCCTGCTACAATATCTGGATACCGGACCAGAGCGCGATACATAAAATATACATCTGAATATATAATCATACTAACTAGCTTATTAGTTTGATAAAGTAACGAATAAACTTTTTTTTTCTTGTATATTGTAATATATATTTGTAATATATAGGTATATATAAAATATTTATTTCATATTGTAAAGAAATGCATTAAAAATTGTGATACTGACAAACTTTACACAAGTCTTATAATATATTTTTACTGAGATTTAGAGAAATTGTTAAAAGTGAGTAAATGTGTTATATGATTAATATGAACTAGTAAAAAAGTTATAGTAAAAAAAATAAAATAAAATACTATCGGTACCAATATTTGGTTTGTTTTACTAATTTTAGCCTCTAAACTGGTATTTGGTAATTTGTATCTATTATAGAACTTCCAAAATTTCTATGCTAAGCCGGATCCACATTTTTGTAGTAAATTATCACATCTACAAACGCTTGGTAAAGAAAAAAAACTAAAGTTGATTCCAGAGAAGCAAGCCTGATTGTTGTCCAACGTGTGTGCTATGTTACCTTTCATTTAAATTATTTTTGTACTAAAACGAAAGAAAATAGCATGAGAAATAAGAAATCGTAAACAAAGAATATGGTAGATGTTAAAAACTCATAGAAACAATAAATGATAATAATCAAACTCTACTTGTTAAATCAACAATATTCCAATAACATTTTAATTGAGTTATTCAATAATAAACTCTAGTATAGTATTTATTTTTGGAATAAACAATACGAGAATAGTTAATTAATGATTCCAAAGGTGGGAAGACTTTAATTATTTGAAATACGGGGAGCTCAATTGTCTATTGGTCGACAGCTCTCTGATAATAGTAGGCATACACTTAAGGAGGTCTTGTGATACCTACGCTTGCCTCAAATATTCTATGTTTAGTGCCAAATAAATTAAGCTGGAATGGATAGGCCACAAATTTAATTTGGCAAATGTGTACCAACGGTCATACTAATTTGCGGCGCCTCAGAAATCAATTAGAAATCTAGATTTTTTTTTTTCTGACCTAGAAAAAAAAACTAAGAACAACAAATTAATATTTACAAAAGAAAGAAATGAATGTATATATGCAGACCAGCGATGGTAGTGTAATGGTGAGCAAGCTTCCAAGCAGTTGATCCGGTTCGAAATCTAGATTATAATGATGATTCACAAATATTTGTTTTAAAATAAATCATACAACCTTGATTGGACTATTGAACACATATCGGAGGAACTGAATGAGTTTAAATTTAATAATACATAATTTATATTGAGATAATTTAAAATTACAATGTCGATAATTCATCTAGCTTTAGAAGCATGCCTCCTAGCCAAATAGTGCACCGAGGATGGGTTGGACAATATAGCCGTTTGGAGAACAATACTAATGGCCCGATTGACACACCTGATAGTCGGATTTAGACGCGGCTAAAGACTACGATACAGTTAAGAGACAAAGAAAGGCAGAAAGTTGAGACCGATAATGACAGTGCTGACGAGGGGCGAGGCTGAGAACAGTCCGGCCTTAACCGCAATCTGTCCCATTGTCGGCCGGGTCCTAGCCGAATCTGAGCTCTGCCCAGTCCAAGGCCTGCTTCACACCACTGGCTCAAGAAATTTTATTGGCTGTTCAATTGATTTCTTATGTCATCAATAACATTCATAAAACTATCTAATTGAAGCATATTTAAAATAACTGTTCATTTAGGTAATTTGCTTTATTTTACATCCCTGACTACTTAGTGTCGAATGGCAACATGATAATGCGGCTTTGATTTGATGGAATTCACAGGAAAGAGGTTAGTGGACAAAGGGTTATATAGTTTTTACAATATATATATTATATAT
>NW_027111317.1:194560-196649 GCF_000696795.3 Halyomorpha halys | reverse complement strand
TATATGTATATATATATGTGTGTATGTATGTATATAATATCTGATTAATCATCGGTCAAATGTAAAAATCTCTGCCCCGTTCCATTAACTAAAATTGATGCAAATCCTGCGTTTTTAATTAAAACGTTAATTCAGCATGTGCTGCAATTCTAAGCCATTTTTTTATCTAATTACATACACCTTTTAACCGCTTTGTTCTTACGGATTGTGCTAATGACGTTTTTAGCCGATATCTCTTAAGCAATCATAACGGAGAACTAATCAAGGCTAGGCCATTTTCCGTGACCGTTAATCATCTTGCCATAAAGCTGGTCGTCCAAGTTTTTCCGCCGTTTTAACATTTTTCTATCCATTTCCTCCAGCAAGTGGAATGTACACCGGCTAATGGAGGCTGTATTAAGGACATAATCTGAAAATTAACCGCTTGTCTTTTATTCATGAGGTTACGTAAGTGGCTGCGAGTCACCCTGCGGTAGCCCTGTGCCCTCACTGTATCTAATTGACGAATTTAGAAAAAATGTATAAGATTCAAAATATCCAAGTAATATTATTAATATTAAACTGAAAATTACTAAAACCAGGCCGTGGTTCTATTAAAAGATTATGGGATCAAAAGAGCTTTAATTGTTTTTTTTATGGATTGTAAAGATTGTTGGTAACCGAAATATTAAGCACTCGTATAGAAAATAAATTGGTTTAAACAATAGAGCATAGTTTATTTGAACTATAAATAATTTTTAGACTTTTTTCGCTATTTATTCATTCCTTCTGTCAAATTACTTTGTTGCTTACAATTTAATTATCTACCATATGAATTTTAATAATATTACTAACTTCGCTATTCATTGTTCAATTATTTTCATACTTTTTATTTCAAAGTATTTCAGGATAGTTTGAAATTTACACTCTATATTATTAGTCTGTTTACATGAGGTGTAGTATCTTTACTTGATTAATAATTATTATTATATTGTTACTATATAGATTGACATCCCGTTGATGAGAACTTGGGTGAGCATTATTATTTCTTATTTCTATTAATCACATCCATCTTAATGACTACTTCATAAATTTTTGAATACCTAAAATATAACACCAAAAATTATGATTTAATATCCTAATAAGGAAATTGAGTTTATTTTTTCTTTATTTAATATTATTTGTAATTTGTATAACTGTAATCATAATTGATAATCAATGAGGCTTCTTGTATCAAAAAAACGATTTTTACAATAAAATATAAATCATTATAACGTTTTAATAATAGATGTATAAGACACATCAATGTTACGTATATATATGATTCTTATTTATGTTTAAACTTATCTGGCTAAAATTAAAAGAGTATCTAATTATTTATTTAATTAATTATTTTGTGTTGCTGAAAAAAACACCTGAAGAAGTAAACAACACATCCGTACGAACAACACTCATTAATGTCGTTAGTGCATAAATCTACTAAGAATATCTCATGAGGAAATCTCAATGTTTTATATTTAGTAAGCTCACATCACACCGGTATGTCAGCCAATCTCTGAAAGGGAACAATAAAAAAAGAAGATTCTATTTCCAACCATCCTCCAATTAAAAGATCTAGATGTATAATTGGAGATGACCATGCGAAACGGCTTTCTTCTCCTCGGATGCCCAGCAAGGTATGGAACATCTTCCCGGTTTTTCCTTTGTGGGGATCCTCGTAATGGTTCGAGGAAAACCGTACAAATCGCAATGTTCCCTGAGTTATCCAACACGTGAGTCTCTTCGCGGGTAAGTGTTTTCATCGTCACTCTGACCCGATACTCCTTGCCTATTCATCCGGTCCATTTGATGGGGTCCTCCTGGTATAATAGGCCGCTTTCACGAGCTATTTTTTCTCATTAGCTTTAAACAGAATGTAAATTTGCAATCAGAGGGCGAGCGCGATAATTTGTAGTCATGAGAAGATACTAGTGCATGATAATATATTCCTTCCTCTTTCCTGTCTTGTTCCGAAGTGATGGTTTCTATTTTAATTTCGCTCCTAAGTATAGCATGAAAATGTCTGAGAAACTGCCTAAGAAACTGAAAATATCCATTTTTCAAAGTTATA
>NW_027111317.1:192969-194510 GCF_000696795.3 Halyomorpha halys | reverse complement strand
TATACATATATATAAAGCCTAACTATTCCTATATTTTATAATAGTTGAGATAAAAAATGAGACGAAAAATATAAAAATAATCTGTCGATACAAAGTAGCATATTTTACCTCATACAGTTTTTCGTATTACTAGCATTAGTTTTAAATTTTACTAAGGCTTTTAATTTTTTTTTAAAATGCAAATTGAAATATCAAACAAAAATAAAATAAAAGTTATGATTATAACTGGCAGATATCTTTTTTTTTTTTTAAATGAACTAATAAAGAGAAGGCATGTTGAAAAAAAAATATGAATCTTAGAAAATTTTAATTCCATATTTGTTTATTTCCTTTTTAGGATAGAAAACCCTCTCTTGAAACTACCGCAATTAAAATGTCATATTTCACAAAGCAGAAAATCTTATATTATTTATAATTTTTCTTTAATATATCACATTACACTTTTATCCATTCTTGTCTTCAATTGTATTACGGATAAAGCTTTAGTTAGACAGACGCTCTGTGGATGAATTGGAGTATGAAAAAAATTCATCCTCTTCGTGGTCTATTAATGCTCTCCATTGACAAATTACCTGATCTTATAATAAAGAACATTTACAAACTTAAATTAGTTTTAATAAGATATATTAAATAAATGATTAAATTTTTAGGTATTATTATTTTTTTTAAACTTTATAATTTGCTTTATTTAATGTTTTACTGGCCTTAATTTACATTTTATTTACAATAATCTTTTCTTTTTTTTCGTTTCTTTTTACATTTTATTTGATTCGATTGATTTATTGGCACGCATTGATATCATTGCCAACGTAGTTGACGATTGATTTCCTCAAAATACATGTATTAGCTTATTTGAGTCTACTTCGTCCATGTCTCAATATTTTATGGTGTCAACAAGTAATGAGAATTTTTTTTTCTCTTCCCCATCGGTGGAATTGATTATACACTCAATTACGCAACTGAACAATTATTTATAAAAGAAGCTTTCTAGAATTAAAGATTAGAATTATACATTATCCAGACAAAGAGCATGGAGCCCTCTAACGAAACCCCGGCGACATCGGGGCAAAGGTTCGGTCGTGTCGGAGGTTACTTGAGGATCCCGTGGCAGAGCTGCTATTAGCGTCACAGTTGTGGAGTCACCTCTTCACAGGGCGCTTTCCAAAATCACAGTAGAAAATGTCCCTTATATAAACTGCCGCTGGACTAGGGTTTTTTCTTTCTTTCTGTAGAGCGTTGCGTAACATGTTACAAGGGTCGCACGTTGTAACGGTGTGGGTTTGGAAACACCGTACGAAAATTAGTTATATCGTGTCTTGTGGCGATGGTTCACCAGGGTTGATTAGTTTTATTAGGGAATCATATGTTTTTTCTTCTATTCCAGAGGCAAAAAAATTCAATCCGAGTAAATCGCCTAATTTATTTGTTATAAACCAAATAGGCCTTTTCAAACGCTTTCGATGAAACCTCAGACTAACTAATATATGGAATATCGCAAGCCTCATCTGACATAAATTATCATCAAAAATAAATTATATATA